>NC_141002.1:109115213-109340213 GCF_052327205.1 Somniosus microcephalus | reverse complement strand
CCAGGGAATGATGGGAGCTCCTCTCATCCAACATTCTCTTGGTGCAAGTGGTGGAAAATCTGTTGCATGATATGATTCGGTGGTTTACGTATACTTGCCATACACCCGCCCAGTAATGGGTGAAAGTATCCTCAATTGGCCACCACTGCCTGTGGGAAATGAAAGGATGTAAAAATGGACCAGGACCTGACAGTTTGACCCCAGCTCATTTTCTGCCATTCCCAGTCCAGTTCCAGCGAGAAATTGGCAGAGGGTTAGGGCAGCTTGATGTGGTATGGGAAGATGGGAACAGCGGGAAGCGCCATTGACAGAGGGTTAGGGCAGCTTGATGTGGTATGGGAAGATGGGAACAGGGGGAGGCCATTCAACCCCTCGAACCTTCATTCAGCTCGATCCTGGCTGACCTGTGACCTCATCTCCATTTACCTGCCTTTGCTCCATATCCCTTGATACCCTTACCCAACACAAATCTATCGCTCTCATGTATGATGTTCATGCCCTTATAAAACTGCTCTCTGTGGCACCTGCTAGTGACTCCTTGACATGTCAATGCATTCCATTCTCAGCTACCTTTTGCCAATTTTCAGTCCATTCCTGAATCTTATCCTATCTCCAACCTTCTTATGTTCTGGATTAATAACTTCTGTGACATGAGATCAAAGGCCACTTGAACCCTAAATATATCACATTTGAAGAATTCCAGTTGTCAACAAGATTTGTGATTACCTGAACTCAGAAGGTTCTCTCTCACGGTGAACATTTTAAATTGATGACCCCATAATCAGTGACAATCTTAAGAAATTGCGAATGATAAGTAACCGTGGCATCACATCTTTAAAAAGGAGCTGATGAGTATTGCCAAATTGTCCTGAATTCCCCAAATCCTCTGTTCTAAACAGCCGATTATCATCAGTCAGGATTTACACAGCAGAGCAATCCTTCTTATAATCAGTATCCGTTTAGACATTGGAATTATGTAAAACAGAATGTTATTATATTTAAGTTAGCAATAAGCATGTTACAGTATTTCCATATTCACGTTAATGTAAAGAAAGACAGAAAGACTTGGATTTCTCCAGCGCCTTTCACAACCTCAAGACGTCCCAAAGCACTTTACAGTCAATGAAGTACTTTTTGAAGTGTGGTCACTGTTGTAATGTAAAGCAGAAAGTAATTCATGACACACATACCTGTAACTGGGTAGGAATATAAAAGAAAGTTGAACAACATTTTGCTGTGTTGCCTCAGATGATTTATCGTTTAGTCCCATATTACAAAATATAACAAAGTATTTACAGCACGGAAGCAGATCATTCAGCCCAACAGTTCCATGCCAGTGTTTATGATCAGTGGAAACTTCACATTTATCCATGCAGTATAACGTGGATAAATGTGAAGTTATCCACTTCGGTAGGAAAAACAGAAAGGCAGAGTATTATTTAAATAGTGATAGATTGGGAAATGTTGATGCATAAAGGGACCTGGGTTAGGAAGGCAAATGGTATGTTGGCCTTCATTGCAAGAGGATTTGAGTACAGGAGCAAGGATGTCTTACTACAGTTATACAGGGCCTTGGTGAGACCACACCTAGAGTACTGTGTGCAGTTTTGGTCTCCTTACCTAAGAAAGGATATACTTGCCATAGAGGGAGTGCAGCGAAGGTTCACCAGACTGATTCCTGGGATGGCAGGACTGTCGTATGAGGAGAGATTGGGTCCACTAGGCCTGTATTCACTAGAGTTTAAAAGAATGAGAGGGGATCTCATTGAAACATATAAAATTCTGACAGGGCTAGACAGATTGGATGCAGGGAGGATGTTTCCCCTGGCTGGGGTGTCTAGAACTAGAGCAGTCTCAGGATACGGGGTAGGACATTTAGGACTGAGATGAGGAGAAATTTCTTCACTCAGAGGGTGGTGAACCTGTGGAATTCTCTACCACAGAAGGCTGTGGAGGCCAAGTCACTGAATATATTTAAGAAGGAGATAGATCGATTTCTAGACACAAAATGCATCAAGGGGTATGGGGAGAGAGCGGGAATATGGTATTGAGAGAGAGGATCAGCCATGATCATATTGAATGGCGGAGCAGGCTCGAAGGGCCGAATGGCCTACTCCTGCTCCTATTTTTCTATGTTCTATGTTTCTAAACCCAGATGTGCTCTTGTTCCTAACCATAGAATAATATTCCCAGGATTCATCAGGTTCGTCTTAATGGGCAACATCTTGTCATGTTAAAAACTTAAAACGCTTTTTATATTCATTTGAGTTGGGAACGCAGTGTTTATTTTCTGTTGCTATTTTCAAATGCAGCTGATTTAAGAGACTCGAGGGTCAAAACTAATATTCCCAATTAGCTGCACAGCCACAAAGCGGTCTGGAGCTTCCGCGCAGGCCGCTCAGTGGCTTTTAAATGGAAAAACCGCGCATGTGCGGAAATCTGAATGGGCCGTGCACCCAAAAAAATTAGCGGGAACATTGGCCGAAACTCTTCGTTTCTCACAAAGTAAACCCAAAACATTTACAAATTTATTGCTTTCAAATCATTTTGACTGACAAAACATAGAAGGTAGGAGCAGGAGTAGGCCATTCGGCCCCTCGAGCCTGCTCCGCCATTCAATGAGATCATGGCTGATCATCCAAAGTCAGTATCCTGTCCCTGCCTTCTCCCCATATCCCTTGATGCCTTTAGCCTTAAGAAATATATCCAACTCCTTCTTGAATATATTTAATGAATTGACCTCCACTGCCTTCTGTGGTAGAGAATTCCACAGGTTCACCACTCTTTGGGAGAAGAAATTCCTCCTCATCTCTGTCCTAAATGGCTTACCCCTTATCCTTAGATTGTGACCCCTGGTTCTGGACTCCCCGGCCATCGGGAACATCCTTCCTGCATCTAGTCTGTCTAGTCCTGTTAGAATTTTATAAGTTTCAATGAGATCCCCTCTCATTCTTCTAAACTCCAGCGAGTATAAGCCCAATTGACCCAATCTCTCCTCATACGTCATTCCTGCCATCCCAGGTATCAGTCTGGTGACTCTTTGCTGCACTCCCTCCATGGCAAGAACATCCTTCCTCAGATAAGGCACCAAAACTGCACACAATACTCAAGGTGCGGTCTCACCAAGGCCCTGTACAACTGCAGCAAGGCATCCTTGTTCCTGTACTCAAACCCTGTCGCTACGAAGGCCAACATACCATTTGCCTTCTTAACCACCTGCTGCACCTGCATGCTTACCTTCAGCAACTGGTGCACAAGGACACCTAGGTTTCGTTGCACTTCCCCTTCTCCCAATCTATTGCCGTTCAGATAATAATCTGCCTTCCTGTTTTTGCCACCAAAGTGGATAACCTCGCATTTATCCACATTATACTGCATCTGCCATGCTTCTGCCCAATCACCCAACCTGTCCAAATCGTACTGGAGTTTCTCGGCATCCTCCTCACAGCATACATGCCCACCCAGCTTTGTGTCGTCTGCAAACTTGGAGATATTACATCTAGTTCCCTCGTCTAGATCATTTATATATATATTGTGAACAGCTGGGGTCCTAGGACCGCTCCCTGCGGTACCCCACGAGTCACTGCCTGCCGCTCGGAAAAAGAGCCGTTTATTCCAACTCTTTGCTTCCTGTCTGCCAACCAGTTCTTTATCCAAGTCAGTACCTTGCCCCCAATCCCATGTGACTTAACTTTACACGCTAATCTCTTATGCGGGACCTTATCGAAAGCCTTCTGAAAGTCCAAATACACCACATCCACTGGTTCTCCCTTATCTATTCTACCAGTTACATCCTCAAAAAATTCCAGTAGATTAGTCAAGCACGATTTACCTTTTGTAAATCCATGTTGACTTTGTCTGATCCGGTCACTGTTTTCCAAGTGCTCTGCTATTACATCTTTTATAATGAACTCTAGCATTTTCCCCACTACCGATGTCAGGCTTACCAGTCTATAATTACCCGTTTTCTCTCTACCACCTTTTTTGAATAGTGGGGTAACATTAGCTACCCTCCAATCCATGGGAACTGTTCCAGAGTCTATCGAATTTTGTAAGATGACCAGCAATGCATCTACTATTTCTAGGGCCACTTCCTTAAGTACCCTGGGATGTAGATTATCAGGCCCTGGGGATTTATCGGCCTTCAATCCCGTCAATTTCCCTAACACCGTTTCCCTACAAATACTGATTTCTTTCAGTTCCTCCCACTCATCAGACCCTATGTTCCCCGACATCTCTGGGAGGTTATTTGTGTCCTCCTTTGTGAAGACAGAACCAAAGTATGTATTTAATTGGTCTGCCATTTCTTTGTTCCCCATTATAAATTCCCCTGATTCTGACTGCAAGGGACCTACGCTTGACTTCACCAACCTTTTTCTCTTCACATATCTATAAAAGCTTTTACAGTCAGTTTTTATGTTCTCTGAAAGCTTACTCTCGTACTCTATTTTCCCCCTCTTAATTAATCCCTTTGTCCTCCTTTGCTGAATCCTAAACTGCTCCCACTCCTCAGGTTTACTGCTTTTTCTGGCCAATTTATCAGTCTTCTCCTTGGATCTTATGCTATCCCTAATTTTCCTTGTTAGCCACGGTTGAGTCACCTTTTTTGTTTTATTTTTATGCCACACTGGGATGAACAAATTCTGTAGTTCATCCATGCGATCTTTAAATGTTTGCCATTGCCTATCCACCGTCAACCCTTTGAGTGACATTCCCCAATCAATCCTACCCAACTCGCGCCTCATACCATCGTAGTTTCCTTTATTTAAATTCAGGACCCTAGTCTCTGAGTCAACTACTTCACTCTCCATTTTAATGAAGGGGGAGTTTTCACATGTAAAAACGGGTGAGTTGGAGGTGGGGGGAAGTTAAAGTTTTAAAAATCTCTAACCACCCACATTCACCTTTTACTCAGGCGGGACGGGAGCGGTGGGCAGCCAAGCCACTGCCAGGAGGCGGGTTGTCATTTTAAGTATAATGAGGCCTGAAGCCTCTGCTTTAATCTGCTGTGCAGGTTTTACCATTGCTGTCCTGGTTTCCCGGGCCTCGGGATTCCCGGTAGCTACAGCGAGGCGAGCACAGCCTCGGAGCAATCCTTGTGGGCGGGAGGAGCAGGAGTACTTCCTCCCGGCCCCCAAGCTCACCCACCAGCAGCCCGCCCCTCCCCATGGTTGTGGATCGGTCCCCGCCCCTGGGGTCAGGGATGGGAACCCCTGGGATCGATCTCACCCCCTTGAGGTCAGGGATCGGACAACCCTGGGGATCGAACTCAGCCACGGGGTCAGGGATTGGTCCCCCACGGGATCTACCTCACCCTCCCCCACCCCGGGGTCAGGGATCAGACCCCTGGGCTTGGAACCCCACCTGGACCCCGCACCTACATGGTCCTGCAACGTCCCTGGCCAGTATTCCCCACCTGACTGGACGCTAGCCTGCCAATCAGGGCAGTGGGCGCCATTAGTTAAGCAGTTTAATGCAATTTTGTCCCATTGCTGACTGTTACAGAAATATCACAATAAAGTCGAGGATTTTAACTGACATGTTATGGTAGATTAAACAAGCCAGACCCATACCTGCTTTTCCAGTTGCACTGATCGACCGAGTAATTACAATGCGCCGTTTTTAACGGTGACAGTCGGAAAGTCCAAAGTGTGTGAGCAAATCGCCTACATTTTTTCCAAAAAAATGACAAGATTCCATCACGAGATCACAAGTGAAGCTTTGTTTCACTCTGAAATCGCGTCACTCACTACAAGAGTTGACAATACTGCAAGTATTTGAGAGAAGAGAAAATGGAGCAGCACGGATCGAAAGCTGGTTTATGGACAAGAAACAGAGTTTGGGTAAATGGGTGTTGCTCACACTGGAGGAGGGTGGATGTGGTGAACCCCAGGGGTCAGTGCTCAAGTGGGATATATTTGGAATTGATACAGGGCTATGGAGAGAGAGAACATAAGAACTTAACAAATAGGAGCAGAAGTTGGCCATTCGGCCCCTGAGCCTGCTCCGCTGTTCAGTACGATCATCACTGATCTGATCTTTGCCTCAACTCCACTTTCCTGCTCACTCCCCATAACCCTTGACTCCCCTGTAGCTCAAATATCTGTCAATCTCCGCCTTGAATATATTCAATGACTCCGCCTCCACAGCTCTCTGGGGTAGAGAATTCCAAAGATTCACGACCCTCTGAGAAGAAATTCCTCCTCATCTCCGTTTTAAATGGGCGACCCCTTATTCTGAAACTATGCCCCCTAGTTCTAGATTCACCCACGAGGGGAAACATCCTCCCTGCATCTACCCTGTCCAGCCCCCTCAGAATCTTATGTTTCAATAAGATCACCTCTCATTCTTCTAAACTCCTATGAGTATAGGCCCAACCTGCTTAACCTTTCCTCATAAGACAACCCCTTCAACTCAGGAATCATCCTAGTGAACCTTCTCTGAACTGCCTCCAATGCAAGTATACCCCTCCTTAAATAAGGTGACCAAAACTGTACGCAGTACTCCAGGTGTGGTCTCACCAACACCCTGTACAGTTGTAGCAAGATTTCCCTACTTTTATACTCCATCCCCCTTCCAATAAAGGCCAACATTCCATTTACCTTCCTAATTACTTGCTGTACCTGTATGTTACCTTATTGTGTTTCATGTACGAGGACCCCCAGCATTCTGTAGTCTCTCTCCATTTAAATAATATTTTGCTTTTTCATTCTTCCTACCAAAGTGGATGACCTCACATTTTCCCACATTATATTCCTTCTGCCAATTTTTTGCCCATTCACTGAGCCTGTCTATATCCCTTTGCAGACTCTGTGTCCTCCTCACAACTTGCTTTCCCACCTATCTTTGTATTGTCAGCAAATTTGGCTACAGTACACTCGGTCCATTCATCCAAGTCATTAATATAGATTGTAAATAGTTGAGGCCCCAGCACTGATCCCTGTGGCACCCCACTAGTTACAGTTTGTCAACCTGAAAATTACCCATTTATTCCAACTCTCTTTTTTGTTAGTTAGCCAATCCTCTATCCAGGCAGTGGGATTAGTTTGGGGATTGATACAAGACTATGAGGAGAAAGTGAGGCAGTGGGATTAGTTTGGGGATTGATACAGGGCTATGGGGAGAGAGCGGGGCAGTGGGATTAGTTTGGGATTGATACAGGACTATGAGGAGAAAGTGAGGCAGTGGGATTAGTTTGGGGATTGATACAGGTCTATGGGGGGAGAGCGGGGCAGTGGGATTAGTTTGGGATTGATACAGGGCTATGGGGAGAGAGCGGGGCAGTGGGATTAGCTTGGGATTGATACAGGACTATGGGGAGAGAGCGGGGCAGTGGGATTAGTTTGGGATTGATACAGGGCTATGGGGAGAGAGCGGGTCAGTGGGATTAGTTTGGGATTGATACAGGGCTATGGGGAGAGAGCGGGGCAGTGGGATTAGTTTGGGATTGATACAGGGTTATGGGGAGAGTGGGGCAGTGGGATTAGTTTTGGATTGATACAGGGCTATGGGGAGAGAGCGGGGCAGTGGGATTAGTTTGGGATTGATACAGGACTATGGGGAGAGAGCGGGGCAGTGGGATTAGTTTGGGATTGATACAGGGCTATGGGGAGAGAGCGGGGCAGTGGGATTAGTTTGGGATTGATACAGGACTATGGGGAGAGAGCGGGGCAGTGGGATTAGTTTGGGATTGATACAGGGCTATGGGGAGAGAGCGGGGCAGTGGGATTAGTTTGGGATTGATACAGGACTATGAGGAGAAAGTGAGGCAGTGGGATTAGTTTGGGGATTGATACAGGGCTATGGGGAGAGAGCGGGGCAGTGGGATTAGTTTGGGATTGATACAGGGCTATGGGGAGAGCGCGGGGCAGTGGGATTAGTTTGGGATTGATACAGGACTATGGGGAGAGAGCGGGGCAGTGGGATTAGTTTGGGATTGATACAGGGCTATGGGGAGAGAGCGGGTCAGTGGGATTAGTTTGGGATTGATACAGGGCTATGGGGAGAGAGTGGGGCAGTGAGATTAGTTTGGGATTGATACAGGGCTATGGGGAGAGAGCGGGGCAGTGGGATTAGTTTGGGATTGATACAGGGCTATGGGGAGAGAGTGGGGCAGTGAGATTAGTTTGGGATTGATACAGGGCTATGGGGAGAGAGTGGGGCAGTGAGATTAGTTTGGGATTGCTCTGGCAAACAGCCGGCATAGACGTGTTGGGTTGAATGGCCTCCTGTGCTCTAAACATTTACGGTTCCTGTCTCCTACCTGTCTCTTCTACAATCCTCTGAGAGGTCAATGAATTCTCATTCCCTTCCTGACGTGCTTGCTGGACGTTACCTGTTTGGCTGTTCCCCTCACAGCCCCAGAGTGGCATCTCGCTCTGTGAACCCCCTCGGGCAGCTCCTCCAGGGTGTGAAGGGTGTGGTCTTCACAGTTCACAGTGAGTGGGCAAAGATTTGGCAGATGGAGTATAATGTGGGAAAGTGCGAGGTTATCAACTTTGGCAGGAAAAATAAAAAAGGAAATTATTATTTAATTGGAAAGAGATTACAAAATGCTACAGTTCAGAGGGACCTGGGGGTCCTTGTGCATGAAACACACAAAGTTAGCATGCAGGTACAACAAGTAATCAAAAAGGCAAATGGAATGTTGGCCTTTATTGCAAGGGGGTTGGAGTATAAAAGCAAGGAAGTCTTGCTACAACTGTACAGGGTATTGGTGAGACCACACCTTGAGTACTGCGTACAGTTTTGGTCTCCTTATTTAAGGAAGGATATACTTGCATTGGAGGCAGTTCAGAGACGATTCACTAGGTTAATTCCAGAGATGAGGGGATTGACTTCTGAAGAAAGGTTGAGCAGGTTGGGCCTATACTCATTGGAATTTAGAAGCATGAGAGGTGATTTTATTGAAACATATAAGATACTGAGGGGGCTCGACAAGGTAGATGCAGAGAGGATGTTTCCCCTCGTGGGGAAATCTAGAACTCGGGGGCACAGTCTCAGAATAAAGGGTCGCCCTTTTAGAACTGAGATGAGGAGGAATTTCTTCTCTCAGAGGGTCGTAAATCTGTGGAATTCTCTGCCCCAGAGAGCCGTGGAGGCTGGGTCATTAAATACATTTAAGGTGGAGATAGACAGATTTTTGCAAGATAAAGGAGTGAAGGATTATGGGGAGTGGGCAGGGAAGTGGCTTTGAGCCCAAGATCAGCCATGATCTTATTGAATGGCGGAGCAGGCTCGAGGGGCCAAGTGGCCTATTCCTGCTCCTATTTCTTATGTTCCTGAAGACATCTTTTGAAGATCCACAATCAGGCCCCAGTCAAAACTATACATCTTCCTTTTAAGTGCAGCAGCCCCACTGAGTTTTTCACTCCTCACTGCATGCAGGGATTGTCATGAATCTTACCATTCATGTAGAAATGACTCACGAGATAACACTGGGTGGCCAGCTGGTGGCGCCGTCCAAGGAGTATAAATACTCGGGCGTGGGCCCAGCTTGCTCAGGATGTTTCTGTAACCAGGAACTAGTGATGTAACTAGAACTCATGGTTGTGAAACAGTTGATTAAAGCCTTGTTTTGTACTCAGACCAAGCACTCAGTAGTTTTCTTACGTCAGGGAGCTCATTCAAATTATTGCGGGAGGCCAGAGATTGTGGCTGATTTTTCTCTTGTATGTAGAGAATGGGCCCTTATATCTGTTGCTGTGCAAATCTTTTCTGTTTTCTTAATTTTTTAAGTGAATAACTAGTGGAGATGAGAAGCTTAGCACAATGTTAAGCCAGTGTCGTTCTGACATGTAGCCCCCATGTCTTAAAATATTGCAATACCAGACCAAAAAATACCTTCGATTATACAAAATTCTGAATGGTAATCTTTTGCTTAATGTTGGGTCTGATAACTTACTAAAACAAACCACAGTGTCCACATGAGATCACGTGACCAGTAAACAGAACTAAAGAGAGAATTTTGTAGTGGGACTATTGTCTTTAAGTGATCCTACTTTTCTCATCCAAATTTCTAGATACAAATGGAGAATATGGCATTTAGACTAATTTTGCTCTCTGTTGGGTATGTGCTCAATATGATCATCATTCTTATATAGAGTTACATCACATCTACAGCCCAGAAACAGGCCATTCGGCCCAACTGGTCCGTGCCGGCGGTGTTTATGCTCCACACGAGCCTCCTCCCACCCCGCTTCATCTAACCCTATCAGCACATCCTATTTCTTTCTCCCCCATGTGCTTATTTAGCTTCCCCTTAAATGCAGCTGTGCTATTCGCCTCAACCACTCCCTGTGACAGCGAGATCCATATTCTCGCCACTCTCTGGGTAAAGAAATTTCTCCTGAATTCCCCATTGGATTTATTAGTGACTATCTTATATTTATCCAAGTTTGCTGATGATATAAAGTTATGTGGGAAAGTAAGCTGTGAGGAGGACGCAAGGAGGTTGCACAGAGATTTAGACAGGTTAAGTGACTGAGCAAAGACATGGCAGCTGGAGTATAATGTGGAGAAGTGTGAAGTTATCCACTTCCATAGGAAAATTAGAAAAGCAGAGTATTTTTTAAATGGTGAGAGATTGGGAAATGTTGGTGTTCAGAGGGACCTGGGTGTCCTTGTACACGAATCACTGAAAGTTAACATGCAGGTACAGTAAGCAATTAGAATCATAGAATGATTACAGCACAGATGGAGGCCCGTCCAGCCCGTGCCGGCTCGCTGCAAGAGCACTTCAGCCAGCCCCACTCCCCTGCCCTTTCCCCGTAGCCCTGCAATTTTTTTTCCTTCAGGTACTTATTCAATTCCCTTTTGAAAGCTACGACTAAACCAGCCTCCACCACCCTTTCAGGCAGTGCATTCCAGATCATAACCACTCGCTGCATAAAAAAGTTTTTCCTCATATCCCCTTTAGTTCTTCTGCCAATCACCTTGAATCTGTATCCTCTGGTTCTCAACCCTTCCCCCAATGGGAACAGTTTCTCTCTCTACTCTGTCTAGACCCATCATGATTTTGAACATCTCTATCAGATGGACAATAAATGCTGGCCTTGCCAGCGATGCCCAGATCCCATGAACGAATAAAAAAAAAAAAAAACAATCTCTCCTCAACCTTCTCTGCTCCAAGGAGAACAACCCCAGCTTCTCCAGTCTATCCACGTAACGGAAGACCCTCATCCCTGGAACCATTCTTGTAAATCTTTTCTGCACCCTCTCTAAGGCCTTGACATCCTTCCTAAAGTGCGGTGCCCAGAATTGGACACAATACTCCAGTTGAAACCGAACCAGTGTTTTATAAAGGTTCATCATAACTTCCTTGCTTTTGGACTCTGTGCCTCTATTTATGAAGCCCAGGATCCCGTATGCCTTTTTAACTGCTTTCTCAACCTGCCCTGCCACCTTCAACGATTTGTGCACATATACCCCCAGGTCTCTCTGTTCGTGCACCCTCTTTAGGATTGTACCATTTAGTTTATATTGCCTCTCCCCATTCTTTCTACCAAAATGTATCACTTCACACTTTTCTGCGTTAAATTTCATCTGCCACGTGTCCGCCCATTCCACCAGCCTGTCTATGTCTTCCTGAAGTCTATCACTCTCCTCCTCACTGTTCACTATACTTCCAAGTTTTGTGTCATCTGCAAATTTTGAAATTGTGCCCTGTACACCCAAGTCTAAGTAATTAATATATATCAAGAAAAGCAGTGGTCCTAGAACCGAACCCTGGGGAACACCACTGTATACCTTCCTCCAGTCTGAAAAGCAACCATTCACCACTACTCTCTGTTTCCTGTCACTTAGCCAATTTTGTATCCATGCTGCCACTGTCCCTTTTATTCCATGGGATTCAACTTTGCTGGCAAGCCTATTATGTGGTACTTTATCAAACTCCAATTAGGAAAGCAAATGGTATGTTAGCCTTTATTACAAAGGGATTAGAGTATAAGAGTAGGGAAGTCTTACTGCAGTTGTATAGTGCCTTGGTGAGGCCACACCTGGAGTACTGTGTACAGTTTTGGTCTCCTTGCCTTAGAGGGAGTGCAATGTAGGTTTACTAGACTGATTCCTGGCATGAGGGGGTTGTCCTATGAGGAGAGATTGAGTAGACTAGGCCTATATTCTCTAGAGTTTAGAAGAATGAGAGGGGAGCTCATTGAAACATATAAAATTCTGAAGGGGCTTGACAGGGTAGATGCAAGAAGGATGTTTCCCCTGGCTGGGGAGTCTAGAACCAGGGGTCACAGTCTCAGAATAAGGGATCGGCCTTTTAGGTCTGAGATGAGGAGAAATTTCTTCACTCAAAAGGTTGTGAATCTTTGGAATTCTCTACCCCAGAGTTCTGTGGAGGCTCCATTGTTGGGTATATTCAGGACAGAGATGGATAGATTTTTGGATACTAAGGGAATCAAGGGATATGGGGATAGTGCGGGAAGGTGGAGTTGAGGTAGAAGATCAGTCATGACACTGAACGGCAGAGCAGGCTCGAAGTGCCAAATGGCCTACTCCTGCTCCTATTTCTTAAGTTCTTCTGTTCTTATTCATGACCTGTAGTTTTGGTCTGCCCCACAAGTGGAAACCTCTTCTCTACGTCTACCCTGTCAAATCCTTCATTATCTTAAAGACCGCTATCAGGTCATCTCTCGGTCTTCTCTTTTCTCGAGAAAAGAGCCCCAGCCTGTTCAGCCTTTCCTGATAAGTATATCTTCTCAGTTCTGGTATCATCCTTGTGAACCTTTTTTTACACCTATTCCAGTGCCTCTCTATCCTTTTTATAATATGGAGACCAGAAATGTTAACAGTGCTCCAAATGTGGTCTAACCAAGATTCGATACAAGTTTCACATAACTCCCCTGCTTTTCAATTCTATCCCTCTAGAAATGAACCCCAGTGCTTGGTTTGCTGTTTTTATGGCCTTGTTAACCTGCGTCGCTACTTTTAGTGATTTGTGTATCTGTACCCCAGATCCCTCTGGTCCTGTACCCCATTTATTAAACACTAGCTGGGGGGGCCCGGCGTTGCCAGAGCAGTTTAGAGGACCGCGCAGTTGACGGCTGGCCGCTGCCGCTTCCCCGCTCTGTGTCTCGGGCCGCGCGGTTGACGGCCGCCTGCTGCCGCTCCCCCGCTCTGTGTCTCGGGCCGAGTGGTTGTGAGGCCCGGCCCGAGTGACCCCAACTCACCTCCCGCTCTGGCGGGCCGACGCAGCTGCCCTGCTCGCTGTTGAGGAAAAGCAGGGGGAAAAATGGCGGCGACGTTTCAGGAGGCTGCAGGATTAGGTCCCGCCTGTGACGCACCGATTGGTCAACCATCAGGTCACTGAACTGTAGGATTGGTCAACCATCACGTCACTCAATGCTAATGAGCGGTAGGATTGGTCAACTGCTAATGAGCGGATTTTTGAACGTTTTTTGTATACTGTCCGAACAATTTTTGTCTGACCAAAAAGTAAATACGCCTTTGACACTCCCCTGATCATCAGCTTTCTTTTTATATAAAATATGTGTAGGTACGCTCTAACTTTTGAGTGTATAGCGGACAGACCGACATACAGACAGACAAACCAACTGCTTTTTTTATTATATACTAGCTGGAGTGCCCGGCGGTGCCGAGGCTTTTTCGCGGACATGTTGTTGGAAGAGAGAGAGAGAGCGACTTGTGGGGGGGGGGGGAAGAGAGCGAGCGACTGTGGGGGGGGAAGAGAGCGAGCGACTGTGGGGGGGGAAGAGAGCGAGCGACTGTGGGGGGGGAAGAGAGCGAGCGACTGTGGGGGGGGGAAGAGAGCGAGCGACTGTGGGGGGGAAGAGAGCGAGCGACTGTGGGGGGGGAAGGGAGCGAGCGACTGGGGGGGAAGAGAGCGAGCGACTGTGGGGGGGAAGAGAGCGAGCGACTGTGGGGGGGGAAGGGAGCGAGCGACTGGGGGGGAAGAGAGCGAGCGACTGTGGGGGGGAAGAGAGCAAGCGACTGTGGGGGGGGAAGAGAGCGAGCGACTGGGGGGGAAGAGAGCGAGCGACTGTGGGGGGGAAGAGAGCGAGGGAGAGAGGGGGGGAAGAGAGCGAGGGAGAGAGGGGGGGGAATGTCGAAGTCTCGACTCCCGAGTAAGACTCTTAAACACAAAGTATCGTTAAAGACAGGCTTTATTTGCTTGCAAGGGAAGAGTTGTGTAGACAAGGGCTACATCAGACCTCTTCAAAGTAATACAGAATTTGTAACATATTTATACAGTTCAGAAACAAAACAGGCTTTCTATGCCACATGACATAGTATTGAATCATACCTGATTACAAAGGCACAGACCTTGCGAATTATTGGAACAACGTATTCCAGGCTTCGTTAGAATAACGAACAGAAATACCTTGAGATAAGATTAATTAATCCTTTATTATGGGATCCTTCTGTTCTCCCACTGTACCAACTGAGCCTGTGGGCCGATGTTTACCTTATCATGTCCTTGGCTGTTTGTTTGGTAAATGAGGCTCCTTGTTAAGCTTATCACAAACAAGGAGTACGTATGTGGCATTCCTAAATTGTCTCGTTCCCTTGAAACATGATTAGTGAATCATGCTGTTGGCCATTTAAAGTTTAAATGAATTTTATTCTATGCCTAGGAAGCCATTTTATGTCTAGGTGAGAAACTGTACTTCCACATTGGGGAGAGAGGGGGGAGCGAGGGGGGGCGAGGGAGAGAGGGGGGGCGAGGGAGAGAGGGGGGGCGAGGGAGAGAGGGGGGGCGAGGGAGAGAGGGGGGGCGAGGGAGAGAGGGGGGCGAGGGAGAGAGGGGGGCGAGGGAGAGAGGGGGGGCGAGGGAGAGAGGGGGGGCGAGGGAGAGGGGGGGCGAGGGAGAGAGGGGGGCGAGGGAGAGAGGGGGGGCGAGGGAGAGAGGGGGGGCGAGGGAGAGAGGGGGGGCGAGGGAGAGAGGGGGGGCGAGGGAGAGGGGGGGCGAGGGGAGGGGGGCGAGGGAGGGGGGGGCGAGGGAGAGGGGGGGCGAGGGAGAGGGAGGGAGGGAGGGGGGCGAGGGGGGGAGAGGGGGGGCGAGGGAGGGGGGGAGGGAGAGGGGGGGCGAGGGAGGGGGGGAGGGGGAGGGGGGGAGGGAGAGGGGGGGCGAGGGGGAGGGGGGCGAGGGCGAGGGAGGGGGGGGGCGAGGGGGGGCGCGCGAGGGGGGGGGCGAGGGAGAGGGGGGGGCGAGGGAGAGGGGGGAGTGGGGGGGCAAGGGAGGGGGGGCGAGGGAGGAGAGGGCGAGGGAGAGGGGGGTGCGAGGGAGGGAGGGGCGGGCGCCGGGGAGGGAGAGAGAGAGAGCAGGGGGGGAAAGAGTGAGAAGGTGGGGGGAGAGAGTGAGAAGGGGGGGGGAGGAGGAGGAGGGAGAGTGGGAGGAGGGGAGGAGTGTTTTGAGGGGGTCAGCGAAAGAGGAAACATTTTTTTTTCAAAAACGGGTGTTAAGAAGATGGGAGGCCATCTTGAAAGTTTTTTAATGTTTTTAAAAAGCTGCCACGGAGAAGGAATGCGCAGTCTGTGAAACCAACAGAATTTTTTTTTTTTTTAAAGCTGCCACGGAGAAGGAACGCGCAGTCTGTGAAACCAACAGAATTTTTTAAAATTTTTTTATAAACGGGTGTTAAGAAGATGGGAGGCCATGTTGAAAGTTTTTTAATGTTTTTAAAAAGCTGCCACGGAGAAGGAACGCGCATTCTTGCTGAAAACACCAAAAGTTATTTTTTTTTAAACGGCTGTTAAGAAGATGGGACACCATCTTCATTGTGTTTTAACGTTTTAGACATTGTGTTTTTACGTTTTACACATTAAAAAAAAATCGCTCCTAACAAATAAACACACAGAAGGTGAGAATAAAGATGGCGGCCACTCACCTCAGTTCAGAACGATAAGGCCCGCCCACACACGCACTGATTGGTCGATCGTCATGTCACAGAAGCATAGGATTGGTCAATCGTCCTGTCACTCGACTCTCGGAGGGCCCGGCCGCACATGCGACGAACCCGCCCCCGCCACGCATTGATTGGCCGACCATCGGGTTGGTCGACCGTACGATTGGTCGACCTCAATGTCACTCTATGGTAATGAGTGGATAATGAGCGGAATGTTGAAGGTTTTTCGGATACTGCGGGCGCAATTTTTGTCCGGCCGAAACGTAAATATGCTTAAGACCGTTTTGGAAAGGTAAGCTTTGTTTCGACGTAACGCACGCGTAGGTACGCTCTGTAACTTTCGAGCGCATAGCCGGACAGATGCACACCCGAGGACAGACAGAAGGACAGATAGACAGAAGTATCCCTTTATATATATATATAGACTAGCTGAAGTGCCCGGCGGTGCCGAGGCTTTTTCGAGGGAATGTTGTTGTTGGAAGAGAGAGAGAGAGCGACTGGGGGGAAGAGAGAGAGCGACTGGGGGGAAGAGAGGGAGGGGAGGGGAGGAGAGGGAGGAGGGGAGGGGAGGGCGGGGAAGGGGGGAAGGGAGGGCGGTGGGTAGGGGAGGGAGGGGGTGAAGGGAGGGAGGGGGGGAAGGGAGGGGGGAAGGGAGGGCGGGGGGGAAAAAGGGGGTGGCGGGGGGGAAGGGAGGGTGGGGCCCCGCCCCCCCCGAGGGTCGCGGCCCCCCCCCGAGGTGAAGACCGCCGATTGCGCGCGCAGCAGGAGCTGAGACGCGGCGTCTCTCTCTGGCTCGGCCGGCGGGCCCGGTTGCTAGGGTAACCGTGACGCTGACCAAGCCCCGCCCCCCCGGCCGAGCCAGAGAGAGACGCCGCGTCTCAGCTGCTCCTGCTGCGCGCTCGGCCCCCCCCCAGGGTCGCGGCCTCCCCCCCCCCCGAGGGTCGCAGCCCCCCCCCCGAGGGTCGCGGCCCCCCCCGAGGGTTGCGGGCCCCCCCCCCCGAGGGTCGCGGCCCCCCCCCCGAGGTGAAGGCCGCCGATTGCGGCTGTGTGAGACGGCCGGCGGGGCCGGTTGCCAGGGTAACGCTGGACGCTCAGCAAGCCCCGCCCCCCGGCCGAGCCAGAGAGAGACGCCGTGTCTCAGCTCCTGCTGCGCGCGCACCCTAGCGGCGCTGGGCTGAGGCTCGGCCCTCCAGCCTTCGAGTGGGGCCGGGAGGTGCCTAGCTCGGGCGTGGGTGCGGAGGAGACGCCGAGGCTTCTAGGCCTACCTGGAAAAACGGGGAAAGGTAGGAAAATTAATGAGATTAGATAAGTTAATTACTTTCTAAATCATTTTTTTTTAAAACAATATGTGTTTTAAAAGCAACTTTTTTTTTTAAGACGCTGAAAGCGGTAAAAAGAAAGGAAAAGTTTGGAATCAAGATGGCGGCGACTCACCTCGGTTCAGAACGATAAGGCCTGGCCACACACGCACCGATTGGCCCGGCGGCACACGCCAGCAACCCGGCGTACGATTGGTCGAGCTCGAGGTCACTCTGTCGCTAATGAGCGGATAATGAGATGCTAATGAGCGGAACGTTGAAGGTTTTTGGGATACCGCGGGCGCGATTTTAGCCCGGCCGAAACGTAAATATGCTTAAAACCGTCTCGGAAGCGTAAGCTTTCTTTGGAGGTAACGCGCGCGTAGGTACGCCCTGTAACTTTCGAGCGCATAGCCCGACAGACGCACAGGCGATGACAGACAGAATGACAGACAGACAGATGTACCGATTTATATATATAGATATAAAATAGAAGATGTCACGCTGCAATTACCCCCTATTGCCAGTTGGGGTGCTGTAACTGCTTAGTCAGTATGGCAGAGAAACTTCTAGACTCCAACCTACTCTGATTCATAAATTGCTGTAAGTTTTGCTAATTAACTTTAATAAGTGTGTTGTATAGAATAAGGATAGCATGTAATACCTGCAGATGTTGGACTGAGTTAGGTCTGTGCACCTTGGTCCCATTATCCTCTGTACTCTAACCTCACTTGACCCTGACTGCCCTTGCACAGGAGGTCAGTTAGTGCGTGTATATATCGAATAAAATTGTGTATTTTTCAGCCAAAGGGAAATCCGAAGCCTTTGGACACAACTCAGAAAAGATGAGCCACATTTACTTACTAATTTTGAAGCATTCCTGGCAAAAGTTTCCATCCAGATTCAAGAGGCCAACGAGGAAAAGGAAATAATAGAGCTTGCTCTAAAAAGGTTTGTTCAAATTATAAAAAGCTCCTTTCAGCAAGTTACTTAAAGTATGTATGAAAAAAGGATGTGACTGTATTATCTGTTCATGCAGTATCTGAAATTTTCTTCGATATCCCAATTAAAACTAACTCCAGCAATAAATTACACAATTTTATTTAGTTATACATTGATGATATTTTGATTACGGAAATATAGTAATCCAATCAAATGTACTGAATTGCAGCACAGGTGCTGATTGGCCTGTGTGTGATGCATGGTACAAACCTTAATTCCTCAAAGATCTCTCTGGCCAACACTAGATTCCAGGTTGAAGTGGTCTGGTTTGAAATCTAAAAAAATACCTTGGCCTAGAAATCTGCGCACAGCCCGTTTTCACTGACCACCTAAGCTGGACAGGCAGTGTGTCCACATTGGTTAATGACGTTAAACTGGTGTCAGGATCGCTCGCCGGAAACATTTAAATGGGGGAATAATTTACCCAACTTAGAGTCCTGCGTTTCTGACAGGTGCCATTATCCATTCTTGATTGCCCCAGCTCTTCACCCGCCGTGTGCTGAACTCGCTGAACACAACATGATGCTAACAGGCAGGAAGGCCCCGCACACGCGCTAGTTAAAGGCATCATCCATAACTTACAGGTTAGTTGCTCATTTCAGGCTGCTGGTTAACTTCTGGCTGTTCCTTGGTGTGTTTTATCACTCTCTGGAAGGTTCACTTTGTGTAAAGAGTGTTGTACACCTCACGAACAATGGGTGGTCTGGCGAGGCTGCCTTTGGGGCTGGAGGATGAGGGGGAGCAGCAAGGAAGACAGTAGAGAGCAGGAGCAGCTGGGACAAGAGGGAGGAGGAGGACACTGAGGAGGAGACCATAGTTGGTCTTCAGAGAAAACTTTGACATGAACTTCACTGAGGAGCAATGTACGAGGAGCCTTTGTTTCACTGGGCTCTGTCGCTGGGCAATGTCAGCTACTGCAGTCACAACTCGAGCCTTGCACCAGGGCACGGACAGCACTGCCTGTGGCTGTCCAGGTCACCATAGCCCTTAACTTTAACTTTCAGGCTGCAGCAGGTGAGATCAGCAACATCTCCCAGTTCGCAGTCCACCGCTTTATCAGGGAGGTCCCCGAGGCTCTCTACAGCAGGAGGAACATCTACAGTCATTCCCCATGGACAGAGCAAAGCTGGACGAGAGGGCATGAGGCTCCGCCCGCATGACAGGCTTCCCCATAGACTGCTCCCACAATGTCTTGCATGCTCCCCATCACCAGCTTGGTATCTTTCTGAATAGAAAGGGATTCCACTCTCTCACCGTCCAGCTTCTTTGCGACCACAGGTAGTGCATCATGCAGGTTTGTGGCTCTTTCATCCTGCACCAGTTCTCTGCCCCCTTTGTTCCAACCAGGTCGTCAAACCACAGGTTGGTTCCTGGGTGACCAGGGCTGTCAGAAACGTCACCACGCGGACAGTCGGTGTGTTCAAGCAACGCTTCCTCTGCCTGGACCACTTGGGAGGAGCTTTGCAGTACATTCCGTGTGGGGACCCAGCTTGATGGTCATCTGTTGCATGCTCCTCAAATCTGACATCATGAGGGACCAGCCCTCATCACTGCCTGGGCAGCAAGATGTGCAGGAGGAGGAACATGAAGAGAAGCAGAGTGGGAGCAACATCGATCACCAGTGCCCCGAGCTGCCAGAGCTCTCGGCCGCTCATCCAAGAGCGTTTTACCTGAACCATCCCTCCCGTCCCCAATACACCAACAGTCCCACAATCCTCACTACTGTCCTTACTAGCACCTTCCCGCCCCCCCCCCCGCAAACCTGCTTCCTTCATTCAGTCCAGACTCCTGGATCTTGCCCTCGCTTCACTAAAAATATAAACACCAAAACCAAATCCAGAACAAATTTATCAAATAACTCCATTCCATCTCTATCTAACAGTTAACAGAAATCATTCTGAATCACCCTTGCACACCTGTCCTGTGAGCATCTTTCCCATTCCTTGTGCTCCTACTCTGTGTCTCTCCAGTGACTGCAGCTCGGGAGGAGGGAGGCTGCTGAGCTTCCATTGAGGAGTCTTCAGATAGTCATGGTGAGCAACCTCGATTAGCTCTGGGCCTTGAGGGCCCGGCTGCAGATTGCAGCCTCTCGACCTGAGCCGGGACAGCCTAATCCAGCTGGCTGTGCGGCACTAACAAGGGCACTAGCGGAGTGGGTGATGGGCGAGCAGGCATGCTGTCGTCCTGAGAGAGGACAGCAGGGGGAAAAATTCAGCTGGTTGCGCCTCCCGTTAGCACCTTAAGAGGGCGCTAATGGGACGCAACGCAACTAGCGCCCAGGTGCGGCACTGTCCACGCCTCCCACAAAATTCAGCGGGAGGTTAGTGGTGGCGCTAACCGGTAGCGCCCTGCGGCGCTGCGCTGCTGGTGATGACGTCATTGGTGTGCGCAGCACCCTGCTCACGATCTTCGGGAGCGCCCCCTGACTTACCGCCGGACGCTATGTCCGACGGGGTCAGGGAGGCGTACCTGCGGCAGGGGAGGTGCAATTTAAAGGCGAGGTGCGGGGCGGCCATTTCTGTTGCTGGCCTCCTGCCTGCACTCCCGTCCCCGGCCTCCTGAACACCCCCCCACGGAGTGCTGGCTGCACTCCAAGAGCCTGGCACTTCTCTTGGGTGCCGGGCTCTTTTGCTGGCCCAGCTGGGCCCCAGGTCGCACTGCACAAGGCCCCTCTCCTTTAAGAAGGGGAGGAAGGCCTGCAACACTGCAGCGCGACGTGCCGCAGCATGTAGCGCTGTGGCACATAATGCCGCAATATTGACTCACAGCGCCCCAAGAGGGATGCAGGGTGCTTCCAGTAGCGCCCCGCCTCCCTCTTGGGGCGCAACTACTCAATTTCTGACGCGGGGGAGTTAATTTTTCTGGGGCGCTACTTTTAGCGCTCCGGCGAAGTTAGCTACTCAATTTTTAGCCCCAGGTGTCTTGCCCATGGAGCCAAGGCCACTCTCCTGGGACTGAGGTGACAAGAGTGTGGGAGTGAGGTGACGCTCTGGAAACTCCTATCGACACTGGCCCCCAAAGTCAAGGTGCAGCTGAGAGAGCTGTCAGGAGAGGCTCCATGATGATGGGCGCCACTGTGGTGTTGATGGAGCAGATCGCTCGGTCCATGTTGGACAGAATGGTCTCCATGCTCTGCACGAAGCCTTGACATAAGTTGGAGCTGGACTCCTCCATGCTCTGCAACATTGTCCACAAGCTTTCTGGCAGGCTGTCCAGAGGCCCAGCATTTCCCGGTGTTTGCCCATCAGCCTTCTTTGGTAGCCTGGGCCCCCAAAGTCGGCATCTGAGTCCTCTGCAGCAGAGCTTGTATGCAATCTCGCCATCTGTCAAGCTGGCCCCTGTGGCATCCTATCCCCTGCCGCAGCTCCTGAACACTTGTGCCTGATGAAGACCCCTCCTGTAGCCCACCCTCTGAACGACATATGGTGCCCCGCCTGCCTCGCTCTGTGCACTTGGCCCTGCCTCTGTGTGTCTGATTCTGGGTGCAATCAGATTTCTAGGCCCTTGTATTTAAAACTATAACTTGCAAAATGTTGCCGTTCCTCCCCTTTCTGTCAGTTTGCACCGCGCTATAATCAGCTGTCATCTTGTCTCACTTTGTCCACCACTTACTATTCACAGCCAGACTCTGCAATTCGTTATCTACAAGAACCTTTAGCAAAGTCACAGTAACCTTTCTTTAGCGATAATGCCACAACATTGGGAGGATACAAGCTCCACTTTCTTGTACTCCTCAGCATTTCATCGCACCGTGCAGTAAGAGGTAATAACCAATCACAGTGAGAGTTCAGGGCAATAACTGGCTCTTTGAGTTAAGAGAATTTTAATAGGACATTTGATAAGTATTTGGAAAAAGAAGAATGGGAATTGGGATTTGAGAAGTTTGAATGTTCCGGACCAGCTATTCTTTAATTTCTCTGATTCTTGTGCTTGTCTCTCTGGATTTCACCAGTCGCAGTGAGAGTTCAAGACAATAACTAGCTGTTTGAGTTGATTTGCATTTGATTCATCTAAAACTAAATTTGGAATGATGAAATTAGTAAATCTGCTGATTGTTTGCAGACTGGCAACAGAATATGGCAAAGAAACAAAACATCTCTATGAGGAAATGGAACAACAGATCAAAAGTGAAAAAGACAGAGTGTTTAACAAAGTAAGGACTTTAAATAAAAATACGGAAGTGTGGTGAAATGTAATGGTTTTTAAATGACAGATTTGTCTGTATTAATTTCTAAAATATATTATAGGCACTCAACTCTAATAGATTTTATACATGTTGTTTATCTCACTGTCTTTTGATCAGGATTCCGAGTCTAGCTCACGATGCCAAGAGCTTGAATATATGCTGAGAGTTAAAGAACAAGAACAGGAGCAACTTATTCAGAAACACAAAAGGGTAAACTGGGTGCAATTCCTGATTTCACCCCTGAACGGCCTGGCTCTGATTTTAAGGTTATGCCCCTTGTTCTGGACTCCCCCCACCAGAGGAAATAGTTTCTGTATATCCATCCTATCAAATCCGTTATCATTTTAAACTCTTCAATCAGATCTTCTCTTCATCTTCTAAACTCGAGGGAACACAAGCCCAGTCTGTGCAACCTGTCCTCAGAATTTAACCCTTTTAGCCCCGGTATCGTTCTGGTGAATCTGCGCTGCACCAAGGCCAATATATCCTTCCTGAGGTGCGGGGCCCAGAACTGAACACAGCGTCCAGATGGGATCTAACCAGATCTTTATACAACTGAAGCATAACTTCTTCCCCTTTGTATTCCAGCCCCATTGATATAAAGGCCAACTTTCCATTAGCCTTTTTAATTATTTTTGTACCTGCCCGCCAGCTTTTAGTGATTTCTGTACACGGACCCCTCGATCTCTCGGCTCCACCGCAGTTCCCAGCTTCTCATCATTTAGAAAATACTCCAATCTATCTTTCTTAGATCCCCTTCTTAAATAATAGCGACATTAGCAAATTTTCCAGTGTATAAAGGCACAATTCCTGAATTAAGAGAATTTTGAAAGATTATATCTAATGCTTCTGAAACTTCCTCAACAACTACTTTCAATGCCCAGGGTGGAAACCATCATGTCCTGGAGATTTAGCTATCCTAAATCCCATTATTTTCTCTCTTATCATTTTGTTATTTATATTTAATCCAATGAACTCCCCTTTACAATGATTTCTGTTCTGCACTGGTGCTAAACTGGCAGTATAAACGCACCTTTAATTAATAACGTGACCTTCAGGGACCCTGAATAAACCCCTGGGAAACCCTGTTAGTCACTGTCCCCAACCAGAGCTTTTAAAGTTATCAACACCGGATGGTTTCTCTTGCTGAGCAAGTTTTCAATCCAAGTAACTAATTGGACTCACCCCATCAGTCCCATTCCATCCAGAGTTTGTGTCTGATTATTCCATCAAACTCTTCCCTCCCACGTCATCTGTTGACCCTTGGTCCCATGGCACTATTTCGAAAAGCAGGGGAGTTCTCCCCGGTGTCCTGGCCAATATTTATCCCTCAACCAACATCACTAAAACAGATTATCTGGTCATTATCACATTGCTGTTTGTGGGACCTTGCTGTGCGTAAATTGGCTGCCGCGTTTCCCACATTACAACAGTGACTACACTTCAAAAAGTACTTCATTGGCTGTAAAGCGCTTTGAGACGTCCGGTGATCGTGAAAGGTGCTATAGAAATACAAGTCTTTTTCTTTAGGAAACATTCATTTTCTTCACTGCCCTCACCTGAAAAAATGTTGTTAAATATCTTGATTTCCCTCAATCTGTTTGCAGCGTAATCCATCTTACGCTCCAAATGTGTTATAGTTCAGCCCCTTCGACAAATGCACTTCCTTTCGAAGAGGTTGAGGTCCTCAAGGAAAAACTTTGATGGCAGCAAGAAATAAAACAGTTATGGGGATAGTTACTGTTCTCTGCAGCCAAGAGCGTGATACCCGACGGCTGTGTTGCCTGCCCGGTGCCAGGGTTAAGGACATCTCCTCGGGGCTGGAGAGGTACTTGAAGTGGGAGGGGGAGGATCCAGTTGTCGTGGTCCATGTAGGAACCAACGACATAGGTAGGACTAAGAAAGGGGTTCTGCTGAGTGAGTTTGAGGAGCTAGGATCCAAATGAAAAAGCAGAACCACAAAGGTAATAATCTCTGGATTACTACCTGAGCCACAAGCAAATTGGCATAGGGTAAATAAGATCAGAGAGATGAATGCGTGGCTCAAAGATTGGTGTGGGAGAAATGAGTTTCGATTCATGGGGCACTGTCACCAGTACTGAGGAAAGAGAGCTGTTCCGTTGGGACGGGCTTCCCTTGAACCATGCTGGGACCAGTGTTCTGGCGAATTGTATAACTAGGGTGGTAGATAGGGCTTTAAACTAAATAGTGGGGGGGAGGGTTCAGGCGAAGGGAAATTTAGAAAGTCAAAGAGAAAGGAGAAGGCAATAGTGCAGAGTAGCGATAGAGGTAATGAGAACCAGAGTGTGACAGGAGAAGACAATGCGTACAAACCTAAGAGTGCACCAGCAAATAGAGTCAGAGTAGAGAAAAATAGTAAAAAGACAAAGTTAAAGGCTCTTTATCTGAATGCACGCAGCATTTGTAACAAGATAGATGAGTTGACGGCACAAATAGAAATAAATGGGTATGATCTGATAGCCATTACAGAGACGTGGTTGCAAGGTGACCAAGGCTGGGAACTGAATATTATGGGGTATTTGACATTTCCAAAGGATAGGCAGAAAAGAAAAGGAGGTGGGGTAGCTCTGTTAATAAAGGATGAGATCGGTGCAGTGGTGAGAAATTATATTGGCTCAGAAGTTCAAGATGTAGAATCAGTTTGGGCAGAGATAAGAAATAGTATGGGAAAGAAGTCACTAGTGGGAGTACTCTATACACCCCCTAACAGTAGCTACACTGTAGGACAGAGTATTAATCAAGAAATAATGGGGGCTGGTAAGAAAGCTACTGCAATAATCGTGGGCAATTTTAATCTTTTTATAGATTGGGCAAATCAAATTGGCAAGGGTAGCCTTGAGGACAAGTTCATAGAATGTATTCGGGATGGTATCTTAGAACAATACGTTGAGGAACCAACCAGGGAGCAGGCTATTTTAGATCTGGTAATATGTAATGAGACAGAATTAATTAATGATTTCATTGTAAAGGATCCTCTAGGGAAGAGTGATCATAGCATGATTGAATTTCAAATTCAGTTTGAGGGTGAGAAACTTGTGTCTGAAACTAGTGTTCTAAACTTAAATAAAGGCAATTACAAAGGTATGGAGACAGAGTTGTCTAAAGCGGACTGGGAAAATAGATTAAAGGGTAAGATGGTAGGTAAGCAGTGGCAGATATTTAAGGAGATATTTCATAACTCTCAGCAAAGGTTTATTCCAGTGAGAAAGATAGACTATGAGAAGGATGAACCATCCGTGGCTAACGAAGGAAGTTATCAAATTGAAAGAAAAGGCATACAATGTTGTGAAGATTAGTGGTAGGCCAGTGGATTGGGAATTTTTTAGAAACCAGCAAAGGATGACTAAAAAAATAAAGAGAGAGAAGATAGATGGAGAGTAAACTAGCAAAAAATATAAAAACAGACAGTAAGAGCTTCTACAGGTATATAAAAAGGAAGAGAGTAGCTAAAGTAAACATTGGTCCCTTAGAGGATGAGACTGGGGAATTAATAATGGGAAACAGGGAAATGGCAGAGACTTTGAACAAATATTTTATATCGGTCTTCAGGGTAGAAGACACTAAAAGCATCCCAATAATAATTGATAATCATGGGGCTATAGGGAGGGAGGAACTTAAAACAATGACTATCACTAGAGAAAAAGTACTAGACAAACGAATGGGACTAAAGGCTGACAAGTCTCCTGGACCTGATGGCCTGCATCCTAGGGTTTTAAAAGAAGTGGCTGCAGAGATAGTGGATGCGTTAGTTGTAATCTGCCAAAATGCCCTGGATTCTGGAGAGGTCCCAGCGGATTGGAAAACCGCAAATTTAACTCCCCTATTCAAGAAATGAGGGAGACAGAAAGCTGGAAATTATAGGCCAGTTAGCCTAACATTTGTCATTGGGAAAATGCTGGAATCCATTATTAAGGAAGTAATAGCAGTACATTTAGAAAATCATAATTCAATCAAGCAGTGTCAACGTGGTTTTATGAAAGGGAAATCGTGTTTGACAAATTTACTAGAATTCTTTGAGGATGTAATGAGCAGGGTGGATAAAGGGGAACCAGTAGATGTAGTGTATTTGGATTTCCAGAAGGCATTCGATAAGGTGCCGCATAAAAGGTTACTGCACAAGAGAAGAGCGCACGGGGTTGGGGGTAATATATTAGCATGGATAGAGGATTGGCTAACTAACAGAAAGCAGAGAGTCGGAAATATGGGTCATTTTTAGGTTGGTAAACTGTAACTAGTGGGGTGCCACAGGGATCAGCACTGGGGCCTCAACTATTTACAATCTATGTTGATGACTTGGATGAATGGACCGAGTGTAATGTAGCCAAATTTGCTGACGATACAAAGATAGGTGGGAAAGCAAGTTGTGAGGAGTACACATAGAGTCTGCAAAGGGATATAGATAGGTTAAGTGAGTGGGCAAAAAATTGGCAGCAGGAGTATAATGTGGGAAAATGTGAGGTCATCCACTTTGGTAGGAAGAATAAAAAAGCAAACTATTATTTAAATAGAGAGAGACGATAGAATGCTGCGGTACAGAGGGATCTGGGGTCCTTGTACATGAAACACAAAAAGGTAACATGCAGGTACAGCAAGTAATTAGGAAGGTAAATGGAATGTTGGCCTTTATTGCTAGGGGATGGAGTATAAAGTAGGGAAGTCCTGCTACAACTGTACAGGGCGTTGGCGAGACCACACCTGGAGTACTGCGTACAGTTTTGGTCTCCTTATTTAAGGAGGGATGTACTTGCATGGGTGGCTGTTCAGAGAAGGTTCACTAGGTTGATTCCTGAGTTGAAGGGGTTGCCGTATGGGAAAAGGTTGAGCAGGTTGGGCCTATACTCACTGAAGTTTAGAAGAATGAGAGGTGATCTTACTGAAACATATAAGATTCTGAGGGGGCTGGACAGGGTGGATGCAGAGAGGATGTTTCCCCTCGTGGGGGAATCTAGAACTCGGGGGCACAGTTTCAGAATAAGGGGTCGCCCATTTAAAATGGAAATTAGAAGGAATTTATTTTCTCAGAGGGTCATGAATCTTTGGAATTCTCTTCCCCAGAGAGCTGTGGAGGTGGAGTCAGTGAATATATTCAAGGTGGAGATTGACAGATTCAAGGGTTATGGGGAGCGGGCAGGAAAGTGGAGTTGAGGCGAAGATCAGATCAGCCATGATCTTATTGAATAGGCGGAGCAGGCTCGAGGGGCTGAATGGCCGAGTCCTGCTCCTATTTCTTATGTTTTTTACATTTACTTATGTTCGTAGAATCATAGAATCTTACAGCACAGAAGGAGGCCGGTCGTGCCTATGCTGACTCTTTGAAAAAACTCTCCAATTTCATCCCACACCTCAGCTTTTCCCCAGAACCCTGCAAATTATCAAGTCCATGTCCAACTGCCCTTTGAAAGTTCCTGTGGATTCTGATTCCACCGCCCTTTCAGGTAGTGCATTCCAGATCTTAACAACCCTCTGTGTGAAGAAATTTCTCCTTTCCCCTTTAGTTCTTTAGACAATTATTTTAAATCTGTGACCTCTGGTTACCGACCCACTTGCCAGAGGAAGCAGTTTCTCTCTCTACTTGCTCGATCAAAACCCTCCTATTTTTGATCACCTCTATTACGTCTCCCCTTAACCTTCTCTGCTCTAAGGAGCTTCTCCAATCTCTCCACATAACTGATCTCCTTAATCCCTGGTATCATCCTGGTAAACCTCCTCTGCACCCTCTCCAGGGCCTTGACATCCTTCCTAAAGTGGTGCCCAGAATTGTACACAATACTCCAGTTGTGGCCTAACCAGAAATTTGTAAAGGTTTAGCATAACTTCCTTGTTTTTGTATTCAGTGCCTCTACTTACAAAGCTAAATATCCCATACGCTTTCTTAATTGCCTTATCAACTTGCCCTGCCATCTTCAAAGATTTGTGAATACGCACCCCCAGGTCCCTCTGCTCTTGCACCTCCCTCAAAATAGGACCATTTAGATTATCCTGCCTCTCCATGTTGTTTCTTCTAAAGTGCATCACTTCATACTTATCTGCACTAAATTGCACCTGCCAAGTGTCGGCCCATTTCACCAGTCTGTCTCTGTCCTCCTGAAGTCTGCTACTATCCTGCTCATTATTTACTGCGTTGCCAAGCTTTGTATCATCCGCAAACTTTGAAATTGTACTCCCTGTACCCACATCCAGGTCATTTATAAATAACAAGAAAAGCAATGGTCCTAATGCCGACCCCTAGGGGACTCCACTGTCCTCTCCTCTCCAGTCAGAAAAACATTCATTCACCATTACTCTCTGACTCTTATCCCTTAGCCAATTATGTACCCAAGTTGTCATTGTACCTTTAATACCATGTGCTTCCATTTTCCAAATAAGTCTGTTATGTGGTACTTTATCAAATGCTTTTAGAAAGTCCATATATACAGCATCAATCATGGCTTTCAAAAGGGAATTGGATAAGTACCGGATGGAAAAAAATGTGCAGGGCTACAGGGAAAGGGCAGGGGAGTGGGACTAGCTGAAGTGCTCTTGCAGAGAGCCGACACACATTCGACAGGCCGAATGGCCTCCTGTGCTGTAACCATCCTATGATTCTATCTACTGCACTACCTTCATCAACCCTCTCTGTTACTTCATCAAAGAACTCAATCAGGTTAGTCAGACATGATTTGTCTTTAACAAACCCATGCTGGCTGCCCCTTATTAACCCATGATTCTCCAAGTGAGAATTAATTGTGTCCTTGACAGTGGTCTCTAGTAGTTTTCCCACTACTGATGTTAGACTGATTGATTGGCCTGTAGTTGCCAGGTTTATCCCTCTCCCCTTTTTTTAAACAAGGGTGTAACATTGGCAAATTTATTGTGAAATACATGTCTTTTTAATTTTATTTAATACCTTGTTTTGGACCCTAGAAATATAAGTTACGAAGGGGAAAAAGTGGTGAATAATTTCCTCAGAAAGCATTTTGAGTGATTTATGGGGAAATTGTCTCTAATTAAATGCGACAGAATCCAGTTGACAGGAAAATTGAATGGAAAAAGTAGACGAAGTGTGAGCAAAGCATATGATATGAGTTTGTCGATGGGAAGTAAGCCGAGATATAAGATTTTTAATATCTAAGTGTAATATATTAAAAATCTTGTATCTGTGTGCATTAATTTCAATTACAGTGCCCCTAGTGGAGGCACGACAGCAGCACCGCTGGTGCGAGGTTGTAATTACAATGTGACAAATAAATAGGATATAGAAATTTATAATGGAAATGAAGAAAAATAAGGATAGAATATATGACTTTAAAATGAAGATTGTATTAGATCTGCCACGCTATATCACGTATCGCCACACATGTCACTCATTGTATTCGATCTGTGCCTGACGATTACACCTTGTCTTGATGTCCTGTGTGCAATGCCACAGCATGTTATTAAAAATCTTGCCTCTGAATGCACTTCCTAGCTACAAAATCTGACTTCCTGTTGTCACTCTTTTGTGTCAATTTTTTACCATAATAAAATAGTTTGCCACATTTATACGGTATTTTGCCAATTCAGACATGTCACAATCTGGCCAATCTGGGGCTTTTCCCACAAACTTTCAAAATGCTTTATGAATATGTTTCATCTAAAAACTTTTTGCTCAGTTGCTGAAATTTGTGCTGGAGGGATAGTTCTCCTTAGATTCCAGTGATTTGTTCTCCGTTATTTTTCCCAGGTAAATTTTTATTGCGTGTTTCTCAAAGAAAAAGTTTGTGAGAGAGGGAAACAAAAATTACAGTTTACTTCAAAGTATATTAAGTCTCGTCCCCCCTCGCCATTTCACCACGATAATGTACCAGGTAAAACCCATGCATTATTCTGCTGAAGCGTAGATGTGTATTCATTTAAGAATGTGAGTGCGCAGGTTAAGTAAGAGGCTGAGACATTTGCACATTCCAAACGAGTCCCTTGATTTATAGTAATGTTTGTACATAAAGCTTGTTCATAGATTCCAAGTTGAAATATCTCTGTTAGTCACATTAATTAGGAGTTGACTTCACATGTTCTGTAAACAAAGTTTTATTTTGCTCTTTGGTTACGGGTGATGATAGTGAAGCTCCATTTATTGTCCACCCAAAAACAAAGCTGTGTAATGTTAACACCGGATTAGTGCCTCAGAATCCAGAGAAAATGGCGGCGCCGTTTTATTGTCTATCTTCTTGTGGACCCACGTTAGTTGGAGAGACGGTGTGTAGAGCTGCTCAGTAAGAAGCAAGAGTTGAAGATAGCGAATCAGAGACTAAAACAGATCAACGAGGAGTTGGAGAAAGATCTCCAGAAAACGAGTGATGACCTGCTGGATGCTCAGCATCAAGTACAGATGCTGCAGGAAGAAACATCCCAACTGCATGAGGAAAGAGAAATGTGAGTCCCCGTGGCAATGACCATCTGATATGTCTTTGATAAAATGAAATGGGCTTTGAACCTTGAAACTTTTTAGAAAATACATAATGGAGTTAACTATGTAATGTATAATTAGAATTCCTAATATTGACATCATGCTATTTGATGCGCTATCAATTACTCAAAAGACTGAGGTTAAGCGAGTAACTAACAGGCTTTTATTAACAAGAGAATGAAGGTGTGCCTCGAGTGGTCGACCAGTCCAGAATACAGAGGGACTGTGGAGCAGTCACCTTTATACCTGGACTCGTGGGAGGAGTCAGCCGAGGCATGTACAGGCATGTACACCGTGGAATACAAACAGTGGTTTACCACATTCACCCCTTGTTTAAAAATGAGTCCGGCGGGGTGAAGTGTATTAAAAGTTTGTGTATTGGAGTCTCTCCAGAGGTCTTGTCTGCCGCTGTGATCGACGTGGCGACGGCAAGGGTAGTGAAGCTTCCGGCGTCGAGTCCCGCGTAGGCTGGGGCACTGGTGTGTAGTCCTCGTGGGTGTCGAGCGGGTCGCGGGGCCCAGGCGTGCCGTCTGCTGGGGTTGGATATTGGATCGTGGGGGGGGGGGGTGGTAGTGGGTTACTGGGGCCCCCGAGGGTGCGAGGTCTCGTATGGAGACTGTGTCCTCCCGCCCGTCCGGGTACGCAATGTAAGCGTACTGGGGGTTGGCGTGGAGGAGGTCGACCCTCTCGACCATGGGGTCCGTTTTATGGGTCCTCACATGTCTTCTCAGTAGGACCGGCCCTGGGGACGTCAGCCATGGCGGTAGCGATGTCCCCGATGTGGACTTCCTTGGGAAGACAAACATTTTCTCATGAGGGGTGGCGTTAGTGGCAGTGCAGAGCAGTGACCGAATAGAGTGGAGCGCATCGGGGAGCACATCCTGCCAGTGGGAGGTCGGAAGGCCCCTAGACTGTAAGGCTAGCAGGGCGGCCTTCCAAACTGTTGCATTTTCTCTTTCCACCTGTCCGTTCCCCCGGGGGTTGTAACTGGTGGTCCTGCTTGTGGCAATACCCCTAGCGAGCAGGTACTGGCGGAGTTCGCCGCTCATAAACGATGAGCCCCGGTCGCTATGGATATCGCTGGGGAAACCGAACAGGGTGAAGAGGTCGTTCAGACATTTAATGACCGTGGCACTGGTCATGTCCGGGCAGGGGATGGCGAACGGGAAACGGGAGTACTCATCAATAATGTTGAGGAAGAACACATTACGGTCGGAGGAGGGGAGAGGCCCTTTAAAATCAACGCTCAGGCGCTCGAAGGGGCGAGTGGCTTTTATCAGGTGAGCCCTGTCTGGTCTATAAAAGTGCAGTTTGCACTCGGCACAGACTTGGCAGTTCCTGGTCATGGTCCTGACCTCCTCAATGGAGTACGGCAGGTTGCGGGCCTTGATGAAGTGGAAGAACCTGGTGACCCCCAGGTGGCAGAGGTCATTGTGGAGGGCCCGCAGTCTATCGATCTGTGCGCTGGCGCAGGTGCCACGCGATAGAGCATCCGGGGGTTCATTGAGCTTCCCGGGCTGGTACAAGATCTCGTAATTGTAGGTGGAAAGTTCGATTCTCCACCTCAAGATCTTGTCGTTTTTGATTTTGCCCCTCTGCTTGTTGTTAAACATAAAAGCAACTGAATGCTGGTCAGTGAGCAGGGTAAATCGTTTTCCGGCCAAGTAGTGCCTCCAATGACGCACAGCCTCCACAATAGCCTGGGCCTCCTTCTCAACAGCGGAGTGTCTGGTCTCCGGGCCCTGGAGGATTCGTGAAAAGAAGGCCACGGGTCTCCCCGCCTGATTAAGGGTAGCGGCCAGGGCAAAGTCGGACGCGTCGCTTTCCACCTGGAAGGGGATGGATTCGTCCACTGCGTGCATGGTGGCTTTGGCAATGTCTTCCTTGATACGGTGGAAGGCTAAGCGGGCCTCTGCCGTCAAGGGAAAAGAGGTGGACTTGATCAGCGGACGGGCCTTGTCCACATAGTAGGGGACCCACTGGGCGTAATAGGAGATAAACCCTAGGCACCTCTTCAGGGCCTTGAGGCAGTGGGGCAGTGGGAGTTCCATAAGGGGACGCATCCGGTCGGGTTCGGGACCGATGACTCCGTGTTCCACAACACAGCCAAGGATGGTGAGGCGGGTTGTGCGGAATATGCACTTCTCCTTGTTATACGTCAGGTTCAGGAGTTGGGCGGTGCGGAGGAATTTTTCGAGGTTTGCGTCATGGTCCTGCAAGTCATGGCCGCAGATGGTCACATTGTCCAGATATGGGAAAGTGGCCTGCAACGCATTTTGATCGACCATCCGGTCCATCTCCCTTTGGAAGACGGAGACCCCGCTGGTGACGCCAAAGGGAACCCTAAGGAAGTGATAGAGGCGGCCGTTTGCCTCAAAGGCAGTATACTGGCGGTCCTCAGGGCGGATAGGGAGCTGGTGGTACGCTGATTTCAGGTCAGTGGTCGAGAAGACGCGGTACTGCGCGATCTGGTTGACCATATCAGCTATGCGGGGGAGTGGGTAAGCGTCCAGCAGGGTGTAGCGATTTATTGTCTGGCTGTAGTCGATGACCAGGCGCTGCTTCTCGCCGGTCCTAACGACCACAACCTGGGCTCGCCAGGGGCTGGTGCTGCCCTCAATAATCCCCTCCTTCAGGAGCCGCTCCACTTCAGTTTTAATGAAAACCCTGTCCCCGGCACTGTATCGCCTGCTCTTTGTGGCGATGGGCTTACAGTCGGGGGTGAGGTTAGCAAACAGTGGGGGGGGGGTGACTCTGAGTGTGGAGAGGTTGCACCTGGTGCACGGCGGGCAATTTGGAAGCTGCTGGCTGCGGACTGTGAGTGGGGGGAGGGGTCCACCGTACGCCATCGTAACACTTTTAAGGTGGCACTGAAAATCTAACCCCAGTAGGACGGCAGCGCAGAGGTGGGGCAGGACCAGGAGTTTAAAATGATCGTACACAGTCCCGTCTACTAAGAGTGTCACCACGCAGTAGCCGCCAATGTCCGCCGACTGGGACTCGGAGGCCATAGAAATCCGCTGGTGCGCAGGCAGGACTGGGAGAGAGCAACGCCGCACCGTGTCGGGGTGGGTGAAGCTCTCCGTGCTCCCAGAGTCAAAAGGCAGATTGTTTCGTGACCATTTACCTTAATGTCCATTGTGGACCAGGCCAGTTGGTGTGGTCTCGCTTGGTCCAGCGTAACGGAGGCCAGCGTAGGGGTCGGTGTGTCGTTGCGGGTATCAGATGAGGCGGTGTTGGGGGCCAAGATGGCGGCTGGCGTCCAAGATGGCGGCGTCGATGATCCCCATGTGGCTGGAGGCGTCCAAAATGGCTGCTGTTCCGGTGGTTCGCACATGGCTGGGGAGGCCCAAGATGGCGGCCCGCATGGCCCACACGCGGCGCTGCTGGGGTTCGGGGTGGCTTTGGCCCTGCAGACGCTGGCGTAGTGTCCCTTCTTCCCGCAGCCCGAGCAGATCGCATTTTTCGCTGGGCAGCGCACTCTGGGGTGTTTGGCCTGGCCACAGAAGTAGCATTTCTGGCCTTGGGACACTGCTGCGGTAGTTGGGCCGTTGCTGGGATGTGGCTGGGGTGGCACGGCGCTATGAGACGGTCCTACCGCGTCCCAGGCTGTCGTTCCCCGCGGCGTCCACGGTGCAGAGGAGTAGGCATCCATGCCCCGGTAGGCTGCGTCCAATGATAGTGCGAGTTCAGAGGCCTTGTTGAGGCCGAGGTCACTCTGCTCCAACAGTCACTGTCGGGTGTAATTGGACCTGTGGCCCGCCACAAAAGTGTCCCGGATAAGTTCCTCTGTGTACACGGCGGCCTTTACACCCTTACAACCACAGGCCCGGCCAAGCACAGGCAGTGCCTGAAGGTATTCCTCGGTCGATTCCCCAGGTTGTTGTTTACGACTCCCCAGGAGGTGCCTGGCGTACACCTCGTTCACTGGGCGCGTGTACTGGTCCTTGAGGAGCTTGAGAGCAGCCGTGTACGAGGTCGCGTCCTGGATGACCGAGTACACTCGGTGGTTCACTTTGGAGATCAGGACATCCAGTTTGTCCTCATCCGATTTGACCATTGCAGCGGAGGCGATCAGGAATTTTTCAAAGTTAAGCCAGTGAGCAAACTTGGTGGATGCGTCCACCTCCCGATGGTCTAAGACCAGGCAAGCTGGTGTGAGGATCTTCTCCATTATAAAAAAATCTTGTTAATAAAATTGATGCGCTATCAATTACTCAAAAGACTGAGGTTAAGCGAGTAACTAACAGGCTTTTATTAAGAAGAGAATGAAGGTGTGCCTCGAGTGGTCGACCACTCCAGAATACAGAGGGACTGTGGAGCAGTCACCTTTATACCTGGACTCGTGGGAGGAGTCAGCCGAGGCATGTACAGGCATGTACACAGTGGAATACAAACAGTGGTTTACCACACTATTACCATTGGTTACTGAGATGAAGAATAGATTTGCCTTTCTAATCTAGTCTTTATTAACTTTAAAATCCTGTCGCACATCTTTCCACACCCAGTCCCAACCAAAGCTAGAAAGAACTGAATTTAAGATGGCCACCACAAATCACATGACATGAACTACCAATGAGATTACAACATATATCCCAAGGCAGGAAACAAACAACCAATCACAATACTTCTTACTAACATAAAGAATAATCACCACATTCACCCCTCCTTTTAAAATATACTCCAACCTAAATAACCTTTACAATTTATAATTAATTATTTACAACTAAAACTATGCACAGACAAGAATAAAACTATTCAACATGACACAATACTAAGTGACAACAACAAATAGTAACATTGCACATAAGTATTAAGTATCTCTCAACTAAAACAATATAATATCATTTTCAACAATTTTAAAACACTATCAATTTAAAAGTCCATTTTAAATCGGTCGACCGGATATCTTGTTCGTGTCGACCTTCTTAACCTTGGTAAAATCCCTTGTCCTCCCACACCAGGAGACACAGAAGTATCTTCTGCAGGAAGGCTATCCATATCCCGATTCTCAACGGTTTCCAGATTAGAAATCCCATCAGGAGGTAAACTGGGACGGTCATAAACATCCATCGAGGGCTGATTAATAGAAGTACAATTATCTGCAATCAGATTGGAAATATTCGTAGTATCTAACAGCATCCACATTATCTGAATCATGACTATTGTTAATATCCTCAGAAGAGGGCTGGCCACCACAAGGAGCCAAGTCTTTAATTGAAACGGTACTTTCTTTCCCATCTTGGAATCGAATATGAGCATATTGGGAACTTGCCTCCAACAACTCCACCTCCTCCACTAAAGGATCATATTTTGACAATCTAACATGGCGTCGAAGCAGCACAGGTCCCTGCATAGTAAGCCATGAAGGTACCGAATATCCCGTAGTAGATCTCTGTGGATAGTTAAAGAGCCTTTCATGGGGGGTCACATTAGTAGCCGTTGAAAGCAATGATCTAATGGAATGCAGGGCATCAGGCAGTACCATTTCCCACTGTGTATTCTTAAGGTTCCGGGATGTCAAAGCCAACATAACTGCCTTCCAGATCACCCCATTGTATCGTTCGCACTGTCCATTACCCTGGGGATTATACGGGGTAGTTCTACTAGTAGAAATTCCCCGACTCTGAAGGTATTCCTTCAACTGGGAAGACATAAAAGAACTTCCCTGATCCGAATGGATATACGCAGGCATCCCAAAGATAACAAAAAGTTGAATCAGACATTTGATAACTGTAGCAGCTGATACATCTGCGCAAGGAAAAGCAAAAGGGAACCTTGAAAACTCATCCACAACAGTAAATATATATCGGTTTTGAGTAGTTGAAGGAAGAGGCCCCTTAAAATTGACGCTCAAACGTTCAAAAGGAGAAGTAGCCTTTATAAGATGAGCTCGTTGAGGCTTAAAGAAATTCGGTTTACACCGAGCACAGATAGAACATGATGAAGTCATCCGCTTGACGTCTTCAACTGAAAAGGGCAAATTCTTACTGCGTACGAAGTGTATCATCCTCGTAACCCCAGGATGGCATAAGGCATTGTGAAGGTTAATAAGCGTATCTCCGTGAATCACAGAACAATAAGCCCTCGACAGCGCATCAGCAGCAACATTATCCTTCCCCGGACGATAAACTATATCGAAATGGTAACATGCCAACTCAATCCTCCACCTCATTATTTTATCATTCTTAATCTTTCCAAAATGTTTGACATCAAACATAAAGGACACAGACTTTTGATCAGTTACCAACTGTGGTGAACCACTTTTATCGTTCACTATCGTTACACGATAGTTATCACTGTTGTATTGTTATCACTGCTCTCACTGTTGTATCACTATACGAGGTCGCCTCTTGTCGTGCTGTTATACCTGGGCTGACCACCTCCGACTCCGCCCATGGCTCCACCTACCTGCCCAGGTATAAAGGTAGTCGACTGGCTGGCATTCCTCCTTGTTGGACCCGATCACCCACGAGGGTGGGCTCTGTTATTTAGTCAATAAAAACCTTTAGTTACGTTCCTAACTCGTCGCTTTTTATTGGACGAATTGATAGGTATATCAATTTTATTGACTAAATTTTAAAGATGTCTACTACTGGCCAGCCAGAAGCCCTCCCAGAAGCACAGCCACAACAGCTTTCAGACACCGGGCTACACCAACCACACCAGCCGGCTTGGCTGCAAGCCCTCAAACCACCGTACCTGGATCTAAACCCACAGGCAGCAAACTCAGCCCTCAACTTCAAACACTGGCTGGGCTGCTTCGAATCCTACCTGGAAGAATCCGGCGTCCCTCAGAGATCCAAATTAAGAGTTCTGAACGCCCAAGCGAGCCCGAGAGTATACGCACTCATCCAGGACACGACTACATACGAGGCCGCTATCAACCTACTGAAACAGCAGTACCGGAGCCCGGTAAATTACATGTACACCAGGCACCTCCTAAGATCCCGCCCGCAACAGCCAGGAGAGTCTGTAGCTGAATTTTTACGGGCGCTAAGAGCACTCGGCAGGAACTGTGACTTTAAAGCGGTGACGGCTGTTGAAAATACGGAAGATAATATCCGCGATGCCTTTGTGAAAGGCCTACGGTCCGACCACTCACGGCAAAGACTGCTTGAAGCTAAAGACCTCGACCTGGACAAAGCTGAAGCCCTCGCTCTCTCCCTAGAGGTGGCCCATCAGGACCAGGAGGCGTTTTCCAGGTACTGCTCGCGACCCTGGGACTCGGGCCCGACCCCTACCGCAATACCCTTCGCAGCGCCGCCCCCGGGACCTACCTCGGCGTCCCGGACCCGACCGGGACCGCCACCCCCAGTACCGGCTCCGACATCGGGCACCCGCGATCGGGCCGCCAGCTGCTTCTTTTGCGGCCAGGAGAAGCACCCGAGGTCGCGCTGCCCAGCCAGGAACTCTACCTGCTCAACCTGCAGGAAGAAAGGCCACTTCTCTAAGGCCTGCAGGAGCGGATCTTCAGAGGCCAGCAGTGCCTCATGCGAACTGTGGGGGTGGCCATCTTCTTTCAAGGCAACTGAGGCCAGCATCGCCACACGTGAGTCATGGGGGCGGCCATCTTTGATCAAGGCAACCGACCCCAATAGTGCCTCGTGAGTTATGGGAGCAGCCATCTTCTCCGCCATTTTGTCCTACCTCGTGGGAGACGCCATTTTACCCACCACGCCCGACTGCCACCGGGCCTCCGGACCTGACGACCGCCTCGCCCGCAGACGGCAACGACTCGCTTACCTACACACTAGCCTCCGTCACTCTGGATCAAGCCCGCCCACACCACCTGTCCAAGTCGATGATGGACATCAAAGTAAACGGCCACGCCACGACCTGCCTGTTCGACAGCGGAAGCACGGAGAGCTTCATCCACCCAGACACGGTGAGCCATTACTCCCTCCCTGTCCTGCCAACGCGCAACCGAATCTCGATGGCATCGAGGTCCCACGCCACGGACATTAGCGGCTACTGTGTTGTGACCTTGTCGGTTAAGGGTACGGAGTATAAAAATTTTAAACTCCTCGTCCTCCCCCAGCTCTGCGCTGCCGTCCTACTAGGGCTGGACTTCCAATCCCACCTCCAAAGTGTAACCCTAGCATATGGTGGACCCCTCCCCCCACTCACAGTCGACAACCAGCGAATGTTAAACCGCCCACCGCGTAACACCTGCAGCCTATCCACCCTCAAGGTGCCGCCACCTTCCCTGTTCGCTAACCTCACCCCCGACTGCAAACCCGTCGCTACCAAGAGCAGGCGGTACAGCGCTGGGGACAGAGCCTTCATTAGCTCTGAGGTGCGGCGCCTCCTGAAAGAGGGCATTATCGAGGGGAGCAACAGCCCCTGGCGTGCCCAGGTCGTGGTCATTAAGACCGGCGATAAAAATCGCCTGGTCATCGACTACAGCCAGACCATAAACAGATACACCCAGCTGGACGCATACCCCCTTCCCCGCATATCTGACATGGTCAATCAGATTGCACAATACCACGTCTTCTCGACCATCGACCTTAAGTCGGCCTACCACCAACTCCCTATCCACCCCGAGGACCGCCAGTACACCGCCTTCGAGTCGAATGGGCGCCTATACCACTTCCTTAGGGTCCCCTTCGGTGTCACCAACGGGGTCTCGGTCTTCCAAAGGGAGATGGACAGGATGGTTGACCAGAACGGACTGCAGGCCACATTCCCCTACCTAGATAACGTCACCATCTGCGGCCGCGACCGGCAGGACCATGACGTTAATCTGGAGAAATTCCTCCGTACGGCCCAACGGCTGAACCTCACCTACAATAAGGAGAAATGTGTGTTTAACACCTCGCGCCTTGCCATCCTTGGCTGTGTAGTAGAGAACGGACTCATCGGCCCCGACCCCGAAAGAATGCGCCCTCTCATGGAGCTACCCCTCCCCCACTGCCCTAAGGCACTTAAGAGAACCCTGGGGCTCTTCGCCTACTATGCCCAATGGGTGCCCAATTATGCAGACAAAGCCAGACCCCTCATGAAGTCCACATCCTTCCCCCTCACGGAGGAAGCGTGCGCGGCCTTCTCCCTCATCAAGGGAGACATAGCCAAGGCCACAATGCACGCAGTGGATGAGTCCATCCCCTTCCAAGTGGAGAGCGATGCATCCGACTTCGCCCTAGCCGCTACCCTTAACCAGGAGGGGAGGCCGGTGGCCTTCTTCTCAAGGACCCTACAGGGCCCCGAGATCCGACACTCGTCGGTCGAGAAGGAAGCCGAGGCAATTGTGGAGGCGGTACGGCGCTGGAGGCATTACCTGGCAGGCAAACGATTTACCCTCCTCACCGACCAACGTTCGGTTGCTTTCATGTTTAATAACAAGCTGAGGGGCAAAATCAAGAATGACAAGATCTTGAGGTGGAGAATCGAGCTATCCACCTACGATTATGATATCTTGTACCGGCCAGGTAAGCTGAACGAACCCCCTGATGCTCTTTCACGAATTACATGCGCCAGCGCGCATATTGATAGACTTCAGACCCTCCACAACGACCTCTGCCACCCCGGGGTCACCAGACTTTACCATTTCATTAAGGCCCGCAACCTGACCACCTCCATCGAGGAGGTCAGGACCATGACCAGGAACTGCCAGACCTGCGCCGAGTGCAAACCGCACTTCTATAGGCCGGACAGAGCAAGCCTGATCAAGGCCACCCGCCCCTTCGAGCGCCTGAGCATCGACTTTAAGGGGCCTCCACCGTCATCTGACCGCAATGTGTACTTCCTCAACATCGTTGATGAGTACTCCTGTTTCCCTTTTGCCTTCCCCTGCCCAGACATGACCAGTACCACGGTCATCAAGTGCCTGAACGACCTCTTCGCCTTGTTCGGGTTCCCGAACTATATACATAGTGACCGGGGCCCCTCCTTCATGAGCGAGGAACTCCGTCAGTTCCTACTAGCGAGAGGTATTGCAGCAAGTAGGACCACCAGCTACAACCCCCGAGGGAACGGCCAGGTGGAAAGAGAGAACGCGACGGTATGGAAGGCCGTCCTCTTAGCCTTAAAGTCTAAGGGCCTCCCGCTGGCAGGAAGTCCTCCCGACAGCGCTGCACTCCATCCGGTCACTACTTTGCACTGCCGTTAACGCCACCCCCCATGAACGAATGTTTGTTTTCCCCAGGAAGTCGACTACGGGAACCACTCTACCAACCTGGCTGACCTCTCCGGGGCCCGTCTTGCTGCGAAAGCACGTGAGGGCCCATAAAACGGACCCCCTGGTCGAGAGGGTGAACCTCCTGCACGCCAACCCCCAGTACGCCTACGTGGCTTACCCAGACGGACGGGAGGACACTGTCTCCTTACGAGACCTCGCACCCTCGGGCACTCCGGAGACACCACCTTTACCCCCCCCCACCACCCCCCCAATTCCAGCCCAGGTAGACGGCATGCCGGAACCCCACGAGCCTTCGCCGACCACGCAGACACCAGCATTAACACCGGATAATGCAGCACCGCCGCTGCGACGATCGGAGAGGCTTACGAGGCCTCCGGACAGACTGACATACCAGAACTGGTAGTACACTTCAACCCGCCGGACTCAAATCTAAACAAGGGGTGAATGTGGTGAACCACTTTTATCGTTCATTATCGTTACACGATAGTTATCACTGTTGTATTGTTATCACTGCTCTCACTGTTGTATCACTATACGAGGTCGCCTCTTGTCGTGCTGTTATACCTGGGCTGACCACCTCCGACTCTGCCCATGGCTCCACCTACCTGCCCAGGTATAAAGGTAGTCGACTGGCTGGTATTCCTCCTTGTTGGACCCGATCACCCACGAGGGTGGGCTCTGTTATTTAGTCAATAAAAACCTTTAGTTACGTTCCTAACTCGTCGCTTTTTATTGGACGAATTGATAGGTATATCACCAACGTAAAATGTCGCCCCGATAAATAATGTCTCCATTTACGCAGTGCTTCTACTATTGCATACGCCTCTTTCTCTATTGAAGAATGCCTTTTTTCACTGTTGTTCAAGGTACGTGAGAAAAAGGCCACAGGTCTTCCATTTTGGTTCAGAGTAGCCCCAATTGCAAAATCAGAAGCGTCCGTCTCAATCACAAAAGGAACCTGCTCATCAATAGAATGCACAACTGCTCCAAGGATATCCTTTTTAAAATTATCAAAACACGTCCTGGCCTCCCATGATAGAGGATATGTCTGATGCGCTATTAATTACTCATAAAAGACTGAGAGTTAGAAGAGTAACTAAAGGCTTTTATTAACAAAAGAATGGAGGTCTGCCTCGAGTGGTCGACCGGTCCAGAAATACAAAGGGCTGGGGAGCAGCCACCTTTATACTAGGACTTGTGGGAGGAGTCAGCCGAGGCATGTCCAGGCATGTACACAATGGAATGCAAACAGTATACAAACAGTGGTTTACCACATTCACCCCTTGTTTAAAATTGAGTCCGGCGGGGTGAAGTGTATTAAGAGTTAGTGTATTGGAGTCTCTCCGGAGGTCTTGTCTGCCGCTGTGATCGGCGTGGCGACGGCAGGGGTAGTGAAGCTTCCGGCATCAAGTCCCGCGTAGGCTGTGGTGCTGGCGTGTCGTCCTCGTAGATGTTGAGCGGGTCGCGGGACCCAGGCCTGCCGTCTGCTGGGGCTGGATATCGGATCGTGGGGGGGGGTGGTAGTGGGTAGTGGGTTACTGCAGCCCCCGAGGGTGCAAGGTCTCTTATGGAGACTGTGTCCTCCCGCCCGTCCGGGTACGCAATGTAAGCGTACTGGGGGTTGGCGTGGAGGAGGTCGACCCTCTCGACCAGGGGGTCCGTTTTATGGGTCCTCACGTGTCTTCTCAGTAGGACCGGCCCTGGGGACGTCAGCCATGGCGGTAGCGATGTCCCCGATGTGGACTTCCTTGGGAAGACAAACATTTTCTCATGAGGGGTGGCGTTAGTGGCAGTGCAGAGCAGTGACCGAATAGAGTGGAGCGCATCGGGTAGCACACCCTGCCAGCGGGAGGTTGGAAGGCCCCTAGACTTTAAGGCTAGCAGGGCGGCCTTCCAAACTGTCGCATTTTCTCTTTCCACCTGTCCGTTCCCCCGGGGGTTGTAACTAGTGGTCCTGCTTGTGGCAATACCCCTAGTTAGCAGGTACTGACGGAGTTCGTCGCTCATAAACGATGAGCCCCGGTCGCTATGGATATAGCTGGGGAAACCGAACAGGGTGAAGAGGTCATTTAGGCATTTAATGACCGTGGCACTGGTCATGTCCGGGCAGGGGATGGCGAACGGGAAACGGGAGTACTCATCAATAATATTGAGGAAGTACACGTTGCGGTCGGAGGAGGGGAGAGGCCCTTTAAAATCGACGCTCAGGCGCTCGAAGGGGCGAGTGGCTTTTATCAGGTGAGCCCTGTCTGGTTTATAAAAGTGCGGTTTGCCCTCAGCGCAGACTTGGCAGTTCCTGGTCATGGTCCTGACCTCCTCAATGGAGTAAGGTAGGTTGCGGGCCTTGACGAAGTGGAAGAACCTGGTGACCCCCGGGTGGCAGAGGTCATTGTGGAGGGCCCGCAGTCTATCGATCTGCGCGCTGGCGCAGGTGCCACGCGATAGAGCATCCGGGGGTTCGTTGAGCTTCCCGGGCCGGTACAAGATCTCGTAATTGTAGGTGGAAAGTTCGATTCTCCACCTCAAGATCTTGTCATTTTTGATTTTGCCCCTCTGCTTGTTGTTAAACATGAAAGCGACTGAACGCTGGTCAGTGAGCAGGGTAAATCGTTTTCCGGCCAGGTAGTGCCTCCAATGACGCACAGCCTCCACAATAGCCTGGGCCTCCTTCTCAACAGCGGAGTGTCTGGTCTCCGGGCCCTGGAGGGTTCGTGAAAAGAAGGCCACGGGTCTCCCCGCCTGATTGAGGGTAGCGGCCAGGGCAAAGTCGGACGCGTCGCTTTCCACCTGGAAGGGGATGGATTCGTCCACTGCGTGCATGGTGGCTTTGGCGATGTCCTCCTTGATACGGTGGAAGGCTAAGCGGGCCTCTGCCGTCAAGGGAAAAGAGGTGGACTTGATCAGCGGACGGGCCTTGTCCGCATAGTAGGGGACCCACTGGGCGTAATAGGAGAAAAACCCTAGGCACCTCTTCAGGGCCTTGAGGCAGTGGGGCAGTGGGAGTTCCATAAGGGGACGCATCCGGTCGGGGTCGGGACCGATGACTCCGTGTTCCACAACACAGCCAAGGATGGCGAGGCGGTTTGTGCGGAATATGCACTTCTCCTTGTTATATGTCAGGTTCAGGAGTTGGGCGGTGCGGAGGAATTTTTCAAGGTTTGCGTCATGGTCCTGCAAGTCACGGCCGCAGATGGTCACATTGTCCAGGTATGGGAAAGTGGCCTGCAACGCATTTTGATCTACCATCCGGTCCATCTCCCTTTGGAAGACGGAGACCCCGTTGGTGACGCCAAAGGGAACCCTAAGGAAGTGATAGAGGCGGCCGTTTGCCTCAAAGGCAGTATACTGGCGGTCCTCAGGGCAGATAGGGAGCTGGTGGTACGCTGATTTCAGGTCAATGGTCGAGAAGACGCGGTACTGCGCGATCTGATTGACCATATCAGCTATGCGGGGGAGTGGGTAAGCGTCCAGCAGGGTGTAGCGATTTATTGTCTGGCTGTAGTCGATGACCAGGCGCTGCTTCTCGCCGGTCTTAACGACCACAACCTGGGCTCGCCAGGGGCTGGTGCTGCCCTCAACAATCCCTTCCTTCAGGAGCCGCTCCACTTCGGTTTTAATGAAAACCCTGTCCCCGGCGCTGTATCGCCTGCTCTTTGTGGCGATGGGCTTACAGTCGGGGGTGAGGTTAGCAAACAGTGGGGGGGGGTGACTCGGAGTGTGGAGAGGTTGCACCTGGTGCGCGGCGGGCAATTTGGAAGCTGCTGGCTGCGGACTGTGAGTGGGGGGAGGGGTCCACCGTACGCCATCGTAACACTTTTAAGGTGGCACTGAAAATCTAACCCCAGTAGAACGGCAGCGCAGAGGTCGGGCAGGACCAGAAGTTTAAAATTATCATACACAGTCCCGTCTACTATGAGTGTCACCACGCAGTAACCGCCAATGTCCGCTGACTGGGACTCGGAGGCCATAGAAATCCACTGGTGCGCAGGCAGGACTGGGAGAGAGCAACGCCGCACCGTGTCAGGGTGGATGAAGCTCTCCGTGCTCCCAGAGTCAAAAAGGCAGATTGTATCGTGACCATTTACCTTAATGTCCATTGTGGAACTGGCCAGTTGGTGCGGTCTCGTTTGGTCCAGTGTAACGGATGCCAGCGTAGGGGTCGGTGTGTCGCTGCGGGTATCAGATGAGGCGGTGTCGGGGGCCTGCTGCGTCCCGGCTGTCGTCCAAGATGGCGGCGTCCATGATCCCCATGTGGCTGGAGGCGTCCAAAATGGCTGCTGTACCGGTGATTCGCACATGGCCGAGGAGGCCCAAGATGGCGGCCTGCATGGCCCACACGCGGCGCTGCTGGGGTTCGGGGTGGCTTTGGCCCTGCAGACACTAGCGTAGTGTCCCTTCTTCCCGCAGCCCGAGCAGATCACGTTTTTCGCCGGGCAGCGCGCTCTGGGGTGTTTTGCCTGGCCACAGAAGTAGCATTTCTGGCCTTGGGGCACTGCTGCCTGGCCTTGGGACACTGCTGCGGTAGTTGGGCCGTTGCTGGGGTGTGGCTGGGGCGGCACGGCGCTATGAGGCGGTCCTACCGTGTCCCAGGCTGTCGTTCCCCGCGGCGTCCACGGTGCAGAGGAGTAGGCATCCATGCCCTGGTAGGCTGCATCCAATGATAGTGCGAGTTCAGAGGCCTTGTTGAGGTTGAGGTCACTCTGCTCCAACAGTCGCTGTCGGGTGTAATTGGATCTGTGGCCCGCTACAAAAGCGTCCCGGATAAGTTCCTCTGTGTACACGGCGGCCTTTACATCCTTACACCCACAGGCCCGGCCAAGCACAGACAGTGCCTGAAGGTATTCCACGGTCGATTCCCCAGGTTGTTGTTTACGACTCCCCAGAAGGTGCCTGGCGTACACTTCGTTCACTGGGCGCGTGTACTGGTCCTTGAGGAGCTTGATAGCATCCGCGTACGAGGTCGCGTCTTGGATGACCGAGTACACTCGGTGGTTCACTTTGGAGGTCAGGACATCCAGTTTGTCCTCTTCCGATTTGATTGCTTCGGAGGCGGTCAGGAATTTTTCGAAACACTTAAGCCAGTGAGTAAACTTGGTGGATGAGTCCGCCTCCCGATGATCTAAGTCCAGGCATGCTGGTGTGAGGATCTTTTCCATTATAAAAATTTTGTTAATAAAATTGATGCGCTATTAATTACTCATAAAAGACTGAGAGTTAGAAGAGTAACTAAAGGCTTTTATTAACAAAAGAATGGAGGTCTGCCTCGAGTGGTCGACCGGTCCAGAAATACAAAGGGCTGGGGAGCAGCCACCTTTATACTAGGACTTGTGGGAGGAGTCAGCCGAGGCATGTCCAGGCATGTACACAATGGAATGCAAACAGTATACAAACAGTGGTTTACCACAATGTCGTAACCCGAATAAGAGGCCGGATCTTCTGTGAAAAATTTGCAATCCAATTAGAATAAGAAAACAGTCCAACAACTCGTTGCAAAGCCTTAGAATTAGTAGGACAAGGTAAATCAATCAATGGTCGCAGACGTTCTGGATCTGGTTTAATCTTGTTTCCCGAGATAATATACCCCAATAGATTTACCTCAGTGGTCGAAAAGATACACTTCTCTTTATTAAAAGTTAAACCAAATTTTTCCGCAGCTTGAAGGAATTTTTTTAAATTAGAATCATGCCCCATCCTTGATTTGCCACACACTGTGATGTCATCTAAGTATGAAAAGGTGTCAGAGAGAGAGTTATCACTTATAAAAGCATCCATTGCCCATTGAAAACAAGCAACACCATTAGTAACACCAAATGGTATTCGGCAAAACTGATACAACTTTCCGCCAGCCTCAAAGGCCGTATATGGTTGATCCTTCTTAACAATAGGAATCTGATGATAAGCACTCTTTAAGTCAATAGTGCTAAAAAACCTTATACTGAGATACTTTGTTGATAAGCTCATCAATCTTAGGCAAGGGGTACGCATCTAATTGAGTATACCTATTAATAGTTTGGGAATAGTCTATCACCATTCGTTTCTTATGTCTCTCGTTAGTCATGACAACCACCTGTGCTCGCCAAGGCGAACAACTAGGTTTCAATGATTCCTTACAATAAGAGACGTTGAACTTCAGAATTAATAAATTCTCTATCCTGACTGCTATACCTTCTTGACTTGGTAGCAATTGGCTTACAATCCGGCATCAAATTGGAAAAAAGTGATAATGGAGAAATGGATAAAGAGGTTAATCCACAAATAGATAAAGGTGGCTTAGTCCCTCCAAATGAAAGACTAAGAGACTCGTGTAACTGAAGCACATCATGACCAATCAAAATATCCGCACAGAGATTAGGCAAAACAGATAGGCATATATCAGTATACGTATTACCTAGAAGAATCAATTTCACAAGGCAACAACCAGCTACTTGTGAAGTGAGAGTCGTCTGAGCCATACACACCTGATACGTAACAGGCGAAATTTTCAAATGCTTCTCCTTCGCAAACTGAAGACTTATAAAACTCTCGGTACTGCCCGTATCGATAAGGGCCTTCACTTCCAACCCATTAACTTGGGCCGTAACTATAGCTTTGTTTAGGCCATGAGCAAATGCAGCAGAAATTGATGCAATAAACGCCCTATCTAAAGGCGGAATAGTCACAGAGGAGGTAATTAAACCTGATGATTTACACACACGTGCGTAATGACCTCTCTTGCCGCATTTACTACACACAGCCTCCCGAGCAGGACACTTCAGACGAGGGTGCCGGACGTTCCCACAAAAATAACACTTCTGAATCCTAGAGGCAACAGCCGCCGAAGTAGAAACTGTTTCAGAATCTAGTAAACCACTCCTATTAAGTCCACAAAATTCCTTTTCATCCGGAACTGCCGAAACCACAGTCGCAGGCCGATTAAAAAGAGCATAAGAATCCGAACTTCTCTGAGCCACATCCAATGTAGAAGCTTGCTCAAAAGCACTCTTAAGATCCAAAGTCTTATTTTGTAACAACCGCTGACGAATTGATCTAGACAGTAATCCATTAATAAAAGCATCCCGTACCGATTCTTCCTTATATTCTTCAGCCGTCACGGCCTTATAATTACAGTTAACACTAAGGCACCGAAGTGCTTGTAAATAAGTATCCAAAGATTCTCCCACCTGCTGCCTACGGGCAGATAGAAGGTGACGTGCAAATACCTCATTCTTTGGTTTAACAAAAATCTTTTCCAATGTAGAAATAGCCACTTCGTAAGTTTTACAGTCCAAAATATACTTATGCACATCCGGAGCAATGTAGTTGATCAGCATATTCAGCTTATTTAGAGACTCTTGATCCAACACGCCCAAAAAGTTTTTAAATGTACACTGGTATTGTACATTTAAAAACTTTTTGGGCGTGTTGGATCAAGAGTCTCTAAATAAGCTGAATATGCTGATCAACTACATTGCTCCGGATGTGTATAAGTATATTTTGGACTGTAAAACTTACAAAGTGGCTATTTCTACATTGGAAAAGATTTTTGTTAAACCAAAGAATGAGGTATTTGCACGTCATCTTCTATCTGCCCGTAGGCAGCAGGTGGGAGAATCTTTGGATACTTATTTACAAGCACTTCGGTGCCTTAGTGTTAACTGTAATTATAAGGCCGTGACGGCTGAAGAATATAAGGAAGAATCGGTACGGGATGCTTTTATTAATGGATTACTGTCTAGATCAATTCGTCAGCGGTTGTTACAAAATAAGACTTTGGATCTTAAGAGTGCTTTTGAGTAAGCTTCTACATTGGATGTGGCTCAGAGAAGTTCGGATTCTTATGCTCTTTTTAATCGGCCTGCGACTGTGGTTTCGGCAGTTCCGGATGAAAAGGAATTATGTGGACTTAATAGGAGTGGTTTACTAGATTCTGAAACAGTTTCTACTTCGGCGGCTGTTGCCTCTAGGATTCAGAAGTGTTATTTTTGTGGGAATGTCCGGCACCCTCGTCTGAAGTGTCCTGCTCAGGAGGCTGTGTGTAGTAAATGCGGCAAGAGAGGTCATTACGCACGTGTGTGTAAATCATCAGGTTCAATTACCTCCTCTGTGACTATTCCGCCTTTAGATAGGGCGTTTATTGCATCAATTTCTGCTGCATTTGCTCATGGCCTAAACAAAGCTATAGTTACGGCCCAAGTTAATGGGTTGGAAGTGAAGGCCCTTATAGATACGGGCAGTACCGAGAGTTTTATAAGTCTTCAGTTTGCGAAGGAGAAGCATTTGAAAATTTCGCCTGTTACGTATCAGGTGTGTATGGCTCAGACGACTCTCACTTCACAAGTAGCTGGTTGTTGCCTTGTGAAATTGATTCTTCTAGGTAATACGTATACTGATATACGCCTATCTGTTTTGCCTAATCTCTGCGGATATTTTGATTGGTCATGATGTGCTTCAGTTACACGAGTCCCTCAGTTTTTCATTTGGAGGGACTAAGCCACCTTTATTTATTTGTGGATTAACCTCTTTATCCATTTCTCCATTATCACTTTTTTCCAATTTGATGCCGGATTGTAAGCCAATTGCTACCAAGTCAAGAAGGTATAGCAGTCAGGATAGAGAATTTATTAATTCTGAAGTTCAACGTCTCTTATTGGAAGGAATCATTGAACCTAGTTGTTCGCCTTGGCGAGCACAGGTAGTTGTCACGACTAACGAGAGACATAAGAAACGAATGGTGATAGACTATTCCCAAACTATTAATAGGTATACTCAATTAGATGCGTACCCCTTGCCTAAGATTGATGAGCTTATCAACAAAGTATCTCAGTATAAGGTTTTTAGCACTATTGACTTGAAGAGTGCTTATCATCAGATTCCTATTGTTAAGAAGGATCAACCATATACGGCCTTTGAGGCTGGCGGAAAGCTGTATCAGTTTTGCCGAATACCATTTGGTGTTACTAATGGTGTTGCTTGTTTTCAATGGGCAATGGATGCTTTTATAAGTGATAACTCTCTCTCTGACACCTTTTCATACTTAGATGACATCACAGTGTGTGGCAAATCAAGGGTGGAGCATGATTCTAATTTAAAAACATTCCTTCAAGCTGCGGAAAAATTTGGTTTAACTTTTAATAAAGAGAGGTGTATCTTTTCGACCACTGAGGTAAATCTATTGGGGTATATTATCTCGGGAAACAAGATTAAACCAGATCCAGAACGTCTGCGACCATTGATTGATTTACCTTGTCCTACTAATTCTAAGGCTTTGCAACGAGTTGTTGGACTGTTTTCTTATTCTAATTGGATTGCAAATTTTTCACAGAAGATCCGGCCTCTTATTCGGGTTACGACATATCCTCTATCATGGGAGGCCAGGACGTGTTTTGATAATTTTAAAAAGGATATCCTTGGAGCAGTTGTGCATTCTATTGATGAGCAGGTTCCTTTTGTGATTGAGACGGACGCTTCTGATTTTGCAATTGGGGCTACTCTGAACCAAAATGGAAGACCTGTGGCCTTTTTCTCACGTACCTTGAACAACAGTGAAAAAAGGCATTCTTCAATAGAGAAAGAGGCGTATGCAATAGTAGAAGCACTGCGTAAATGGAGACATTATTTATCGGGGCGACATTTTACGTTGGTAACTGATCAAAAGTCTGTGTCCTTTATGTTTGATGTCAAACATTTTGGAAAGATTAAGAATGATAAAATAATGAGGTGGAGGATTGAGTTGGCATGTTACCATTTCGATATAGTTTATCGTCCGGGGAAGGATAATGTTGCTGCTGATGCGCTGTCGAGGGCTTATTGTTCTGTGATTCACGGAGATACGCTTATTAACCTTCACAATGCCTTATGCCATCCTGGGGTTACGAGGATGATACACTTCGTACGCAGTAAGAATTTGCCCTTTTCAGTTGAAGACGTCAAGCGGATGACTTCATCATGTTCTATCTGTGCTCGGTGTAAACCAAATTTCTTTAAGCCTCAACGAGCTCATCTTATAAAGGCTACTTCTCCTTTTGAACGTTTGAGCGTCGATTTTAAGGGGCCTCTTCCTTCAACTACTCAAAACCGATATATATTTACTGTTGTGGATGAGTTTTCAAGGTTCCCTTTTGCTTTTCCTTGCGCAGATGTATCAGCTGCTACAGTTATCAAATGTCTGATTCAACTTTTTGTTATCTTTGGGATGCCTGCATATATCCATTCGGATCAGGGAAGTTCTTTTATGTCTTCCCAGTTGAAGGAATACCTTCAGAGTCGGGGAATTTCTACTAGTAGAACTACCCCGTATAATCCCCAGGGTAATGGACAGTGCGAACGGTACAATGGGGTGATCTGGAAGGCAGTTATGTTGGCTTTGACATCCCGGAACCTTAAGAATACACAGTGGGAAATGGTACTGCCTGATGCCCTGCATTCCATTAGATCATTGCTTTCAACAGCTACTAATGTGACCCCCCATGAAAGGCTCTTTAACTATCCACAGAGATCTACTACGGGATATTCGGTACCTTCATGGCTTACTATGCAGGGACCTGTGCTGCTTCGACGCCATGTTAGATTGTCAAAATATGATCCTTTAGTGGAGGAGGTGGAGTTGTGGTGGCCAGCCCTCTTCTGAGGATATTAACAATAGTCATGATTCAGATAATGTGGATGCTGTTACAGATACTACGAATATTTCCAATCCGATTGCAGATAATTATACTTCTATTAGTCAGCCCTCGATGGATGTTTATGACCGTCCCAGTTTACCTTCTGATGGGATTTCTAATCCGGAAACCGTTGAAAATCGGGATATGGATAGCCTTCCTGCAGAAGATACTTCTGTGTCTCCTGGTGTGGGAGGGCAAGGAATTTCACCAAGGTTAAGAAGGTCGACACGAACAAGATATCCGGTCGACCGATTGAAAATGGACTTTTAAATTGATAGTAATGTTTTAAAATTGTTGAAATATTATATTATATTGTTTTAGTTGAGAGATACTTAATACTTATGTGCAATGTTACTATTTGTTGTTGTTCACTTAGTATTGTGTCATGTTGAATAGTTTTATTCTTGTCTGTGCATAGTTTTAGTTGTAAATAATTAATTATAAAGGTTATTTAGGTTGGAGTATATTTTAAAAGGAGGGGTGAATGTGGTGATTATTCTTTATGTTTAGTAAGAAGTATTGTGATTGGTTGTTTGTTTCCTGCCTTGGGATATATGCTGTAATCTCATTGGTAGTTGATGTCATGTGATTTGTGGTGGCCATCTTAAATTCAGTTCTTTCCAGCTTTGGTTGGGACTGGGCGTAGAAAGATGTGCTATAGGATTTTAAAGTTAATAAATTGAAATGAAGAATAGATTTGCCTTTCTAATCTCGGCTTTATTAACTTTAAAATCCTGTAGCACATCTTTCCACACGCAGTCCCAACCAAAGCTAGAAAGAACTGAATTTAAAATGGCCACCACAAATCACATGACATCAACTACCAATGAGATTACAGCATATATCCCAAGGCAGGAAACAAACAACCAATCACAATACTTCTTACTAACATAAAGAATAATCACCACAGTTACTAGATCACTTTGCAGTTTGTAGTAAACAACATTTTTCATTTTGTATTATCCTAATTATCTTAAAATTGTGTTGATCTGATACCTTTAAATTCCAGGAGGTTCTCATGCAGCAACCAGTATTATCTTTTAAAAGAACATATATTTCAGTAGTTGTAGGGTCAAAGATCCAAAAGCTCTTTAAACCAGCAGGAAGTAAAGAGGCAGTTGAGGTAATTTGGCAAGTTTTTGCACACATTTCTGTCACATTCAGATTCAGTTCGTTTACCTTCAGTTCTAAGTTTAATTCAATCTGCCTCAACTGCCCAACCAGGCAAAGAGTGCAGATTTAGTTGTGAAAATGTTTAATGCTGATTGATAAAGACTTTTATTCCATTCTTACTTGATAATGTTGATGGAGTTCTTTGAGGAGGTGTTGGGCGAAATGTAGTGGATGTGATTTACAGGGACTTTCAGAAAGCTTTTGACAATGCACCACACAGACTATTGGAGAAGATTAAGGGGTATAGAATTAGGGGAAAGATAGCAAGTTGGATTACAAACTAATTAGAAGGGAGGAAACAGGGAGTCAGAGTTAAGGATAGTTTCTCAGAGGGGGTGGAAGGGGGTAGTGGTGTCCTACAGGGTTCTGTTCTGGGACCACGCCTGTTCACTGTGAACATCAATGATTTGGATATAGGGCTGGAGGGAGAGGTATCCAGATTTGCGGACGATACTAAAATAAGGCAGTGTAAATAATTGAGGCCCAAAGGAAGGTGCAAGGGGATATTGCTAAGATGGTGGAATGGGCAAAAAGTGGCAGATGGAATTCAATGCCAGTAAATGTGAGGTGATACAGTTTGGGGGAAATATTAAAAGAATGGAGGAAGTACAGAGTGATTTGGGGATTCAGGTTAATGACAAGTAAAAGCAACACCTGAAGTGTGGATAAGATCATAAAAGATTAATGGATTACTGGGCTTTTTGACAAGAGTTATATAATGTAAAAGTCGAGATGTAATGGTGAATCTATAAAAAACCTCAGTAAGACCACGGCTGGAGACTGAGTGCAGCGTTAAGCTCCACACTATAGGAAGGACGTTGAGAGATTAGAGCGGGAACAGTGCAGATTCACTGGGAGGCTGCCCAGTGTGAGGAAATACAAATATCAAGAAAGACTTGAAAAAGTGGGGTGTTTAACAGCGGATATTAAGGGTGTTACGTAAGAACATAAGAAATAGGGGCAGGAGTAGACCAATTGGCCCCTCGAGCCTGCTCCGCCATTCAATAAGATCATGGCTGATCTGATCCTAACCTCAAATCTACTTCCACTCTCCATCCCACCCGAACCCATGTGATCTCCCGGGAGAGGCAAAAAACCAGATAAAAAACCAAATGGCCAATTTGGGAGAAAAAATCTGGGAAATTCCTCTCCGACCCATCTCGGCGATCGAAACTCGTCCAAGAGATCACTCTGTCCCTGTATTTCCTGCAGTACTTAACCTTCTGTAAAAGGTGATCTTCACCCCAGCCAGGAACAGGCCCAATTTACTCTGAGGACTCCCAGCTGGCAGCCTGTTCCCGAGGTCTCCACTAATCCCTGTGAATAGAACCATCTCCTGAAATCTAACACAGAATTAGAACACAAGAAGTAGGAGCAGGACCAGGCTACACGGCCCCTGGGCCCGCTCCGCCACCCACAGGGCCATGACCGATCCGAACCTAGACTCATGTCCAATTTCCTGCCTGCTCCCCGTAACCCCTAATTCTCTTTACTTCTAGGAAACTGTCTATTTCTGTTTTAAATTTATTTAATGATGTAGCTTCCACAGCTTTCTGGGGCAGCAAATTCCACAGACCTACTACCCTCTGAGTGAAGAAGTTTCTCCTCATCTCAGTTTTGAAAGAGCAGCCCCTTATTCTAAAATGATGCCCCCTAGTTCTAGTTTCACCCATCATCGGGAACATCCTCACCACATCCACCCGATCAAGCCCCTTCACAATCTTATATGTTTCAATAAGATCGCCTCTCATTCTTCTGAACTCCAATGAGTAGAGTCCCAATCTACTCAACCTCTCCTCATATGTCCACCCCCTCATCCCCGGGATTAACCGAGTGAACCTTCTTTGTACTGCCTCGAGAGCAAGTATGTCTTTTCTTAAGTATGGACACCAAAACTGTATGCAGTATTCCAGGTGCGGTCTCACCAATACCTTGTACAACTGCAGCAATACCTCCCTGTTTTTATATTCTATCCCCCTAGCAATAAAAGCCAACATTCCATTGGCCTTCTTGATCACCTGCTGCACCTGCATACTAACTTTTTGAGTTTTGTGCACCAAGACCCCCAGATCCCTTTGTACTGCAGTACTTTCCAGTTTCTTGCCATTAAGATAATAGCTTGCTCTATGATTTTTCCTGCCAAAGTGCATAACCTCACACTTTCCAGTATTGTATTCCATCTGCCAAATCTCTGCCCACTTACTTAGCCTGTTTATGTCCCTTTGCAGGTTTTTTATGTCCTCCTCATTCACTACTTTCCCTCCCATCTTTGTATCATCTGCAAACTTTGATATGTTACACTCGGTCCCCTCCTCCAAATCGTTAATATAGATTGTAAAGAGTTGGGGTCCCAGCACTGACCCCTGTGGAACACCACTAGTTACTGATTGACAGTCTGAGAATGAACCGTTTATCCCAACTCTCTGCTTTCTGTTAGATAACCAATCCTCCACCCATGCCAGAATATTACCCCCAATCCCGTGATTTTGTATCTTGAGCAATAATCTTTTGTGTGGCACCTTGTCAAATGCCTTTTGGAAGTCTAAATACACTACGTCCACTGGTTCCCCTTTATCCACCCTGTATGTTACGTCCTCAAAGAACTCGAGCAAATTTGTCAAACATGACTTCCCCTTCATAAAACCATGCTGACTTTGTCCTATTAAATTATGTTTATCCAAATGTCCCGTTACTGTCTCCTTAATAATGGACTCCAAAATTTTACCAACCACAGATGTTAGGCTAACTGGTCTATAGTTTCCAGCCTTCTGCCTACTACCCTTTTTAAATAAGGGTGTTACATTAGCAGTTTTCCAATCTGCCGGGACCTTTGCTGAGTCCAAGGAGTTTTGGAAAATTATTACCAATGCATCCACAATCCCTACCGCCACTTCCCTCAAGACCCTAGGATGTAAGCCATCAGGTCCAGGGGATTTATCCGCCTTGAGTCCCATTATTTTACCGAGTACCAATTCCTTAGTGATTTTAATCGTATTTAGCTCCTCCTCCCCTAGAGCCCCCTGTTTGTCCAGTGTTGGGATATTCTTAGTGTCCTCTACCATAAAGACTGAAACAAAATATTTGTTCAGCGTTTTTGCCATCTCCATGTTTCCCACCATTAATTTCCCGGTCTCATCCTCTAAGGGACCAACATTTACTAGCCACCCTTTTTCTTTTTATATAACTATCTGTTTTTATATTTTTTGCTAATTTACTTTCATAATCTATCTTCCCTTTCTTAATCAATCTTTTAGTTATTTTTTGCTGTCTTTTGAAGACTTCCCAATCTTCTATCCTCCCACTAGATTTGGCTACCTTATATGCCCTTGTTTTTAGTCGGATACTATCCTTAATTACTTTACTTAGCCACGGATGGCTGTCATTTCTTTTACACCCTTTTTTCCTCAGTGGAATATATTTTTTTTGAAAGTTGTAAAATAACTCCTTAAATGTACACGACTGCTCATGTACCGTCTTACCCTTTAATCTATTTTCCCAGTCCACTCTAATCAATTCCGCTCTCATACCTTCATAATCTCCTTTATTCAAGCTCAGTACGCTTGTTTGAGATCCAACCTTCTCGCCCTCTAATTGAATATGGAATTCAACCATGTTATGGTCACTCATTCCAAGGGGATCCTTTACTAGGACATTTTTAATTAATCCTGACTCATTACACAGGACCAGATCTAAGGTTGCTTGCCCCCTGGTCGGTTCAGTTACATACTGCTCAAGAAACCCATCCCTAATACACTCAATGAACTCATCCTCAAGGCTGCCCTGCCCAATTTGATTTGTCCAGTTAATATGATAGATAAAATCCCCCATAATTATAGCTGTTCCCTTATTACAAGCCCCAACTATTTCCTGATTAATACTCCGTCCAACAGAGTTGCAACTGTTAGGAGGCCTATAGACTACGCCCACTAGTGTTTTTTCCCCCTTATTATTCCTTATCTCCACCCAAACTGTTTCACTATCCTGATCCTTGGACCCAATATCATTTCTCTGTATTACAGTGATTCCTTCCTTTATTAACATAGCCACCCCACCTCCCCTTCCTTCCTGCCTGTCCTTCCTGATTGTTAAATACCCTGGTATGTTTATTTCCCAGTCATGACCACCCTGCAGCCATGTTTCTGTAATGGCCACAAGATCATACCCATATGTAGTTATTTGTGCCGTTAACTCGTCCATTTTGTTACGAATGCTACGTGCATTCAGTTAAAGAACTTTCAAATATGTTTTGTGATACTTAGTTCCTGCTTTTTCCCCTTTTACTACTTTACCTTTTACTCCATACCTTCTGTCCCTTCCTGACGCGCTCTGGTTTTTAATTCCCCTACTGCTACCTAGGTCTATGTCCTTCTCCGTTGTCATTTTTATTATTTGCTCTCTAGAAACCTCCCCCCCCCACTAATTAGTTTAAAGCCCTCTCTACAGCCCTAGTTATATGATTCGCCAGGATTCTAGTCCCAGCACTGGCCAAGTGAAGTCCGTCCCAACGGAACAGCTCCCTCTTCTCCCAGTGCTGATGCCAGTGTCCCAAGAAGCAAAACCCATTTCTCCCACACCAGTCTTTGAGCCACGCATTTAACTCTTTAATTTTATTTATCCTAGTCAAATTTGCTTGTGGCTCAGGTAATAAGGGAGAGGGATTTAAATTCTTGAGGCATTGGAACCAGTTCTTGGGGAGGAGTGACCTGTACCAAGGGGACGGTCTACACCTGAACTGTGAGGGAGCCGATGTCCTCGGGGTAATATTTTCTAGGGCGGTTCGGGAGGATTTAAACTAATTTGGCAGGGGGATGGGAACCTAGGTAGTGGAAAAGAGGGAAGTCATATGAAGTCAGAAATAGATGGTAGAAAGGTGAGAAGCAATAAGCAAAGGAGAGAAACACAAAGGGCCAAACTAATTCATAATGAGAGTGTGAAAAAAGCAAGCCTGAAGGCTTTGTATCTTAATGCTAGAAGCATTAGGAACAAGGTGGATGAATTAGTTGTGGAAATAGAGGTAAACAAGTATGATTTGATTGGGATTACAGAAACGTGGCTGCAGGGTGGGCAAGGCTGGGAACTTAACATCCAGGGATATACAATATTTAGGAAGGATCGGCAAAAAGGTAGGGGAGGTGGGGTAGCATTGCTGGTAAAGGAGGGGATTAATGCAATGGAAAGGAAGGATATTAACTCGGATGAAACGGAATCTGTATGGGTAGAAATGAGAAATAGCAAGGGGAGGAAAACGTTAGTGGGTGTGATATATAGGCCTCCAAATAGTAATATGGAGGTGAGGGAAGGCATAAAAAGGGAAATTAGAGAAGCGTGCGATAAGAGCACAGCTGTCATCATGGGTGACTTTAATTTACATATTGATTGGACTACCCAAATTAGTAAAAATTCTGAGGAGGAGGAATTCCTGGAATGTTTTTGGGACGGTTATCTGGACCAATATGTCGAGGAGCCGACTCGAGATCAGGCCATTTTAGACTGGGTATTGTGCAATGAGAAGGGACTTATCAGCAATCTTCTTGTACGAGGCCCCTTGGGTCAGAGCGATCATAATATGATCGAGCTCTCAGTCGAGATGGAGAGTGAGGAAATTGAATCAGAGACTAAGGTCCAGAACTTAAATAAAGGGAATTACGAGGGTATGAGACGGGAATTGGGTAAGATTGATTGGGTGGTGTTTCTGGGGGGATTGACAGTGGATAGACAATGGCAAGCATTCAAAGATAGAATGGAAGAATTCCAGAACATGTTTATACCGGTTTGGCATAAAAATAAACCTAAAAAGGTGACTCAACCGTGGATAACGAGGGAAATTAGGGACAGCATAAAATCAAAAAAAAGGGCATATCAACTGGCAAAAAAAAGCACCAGACCGGAAGATTGGGGGCAGTACAGGATACAGCAAAAGAGGACAAAGGGATTAATCAGGAAGGGGAAAATAGAATACGAAAGTAAACTTGCAGCAAACATAAAGACAGACTGCAAAAGCTTTTATCGGTATATCAGGAGGAAAAGACTGGTAAAATCCCAAGTCGGTCCCTTGCAGTCCGATTCGGGAGAATATATAATGGAGAATAAGGAAATGGCAGACCAATTAAACTCATACTTTGGTTCTGTATTCACAAAGGAGGACACAAATAACCTCCCAGGAATATCGGCAAACATAAGGACTAATGAGAGGGAGGAGCTGACAGAAATTAGTATCTCTAGGGATATGGTGTTGGGTAAGTTGAGGGGACTGAAGGCCGACAAATCCCCGGGGCCTGATAAACTACATCCTAGGGTACTTAAGGAGGTGGCCCTGGAGATAGCAGATGCTCTAAGGATCATCTTCCGGAACTCCATTGACTCAGGAACAGTACCCGTGGATTGGAGGGTAGCTAATGTTACCCCAATATTTAAAAAGGGGGGTAGAGAGAAAGCAGGGAATTATAGACCAGTAAGCCTTACATCGGTTGTGGGCAGAATGCTAGAGTCCATTATTAAGGATAAAATAGCGGAGCACTTGACAAATGGGGAAAGGATCGGACAGAGTCAACATGGATTTACAAAGGGTAAATCGTGTTTGACTAATCTGCTGGAATTTTTTGAGGAAGTAACTGGTAAAATAGATGGGGGAGAGCCAGTGGATGTGGTGTACCTTGACTTCCAGAAAGCCTTCGATAAGGTTCCACACAAAAGATTATCATGCAAAATTAAGGCTCATGGGATTGGGGGCAAAGTATTAACGTGGATAGAGAACTGGCTGGCGGATAGAAAACAGAGAGTTGGAATAAACGGCTCGTTTTCGGAGTGGCAGGCAGTGACCAGCGGGGTGCCGCAAGGATCTGTCCTGGGACCCCAGCTGTTCACAATATATATAAATGATCTGGATCAGGGAATTGGATGCAATATTTCCAAATTCGCTGACGACACTAAACTAGGAGGAGGGGTGGGCTCTGATGAGGATGTCAGGAGGCTACAGTGCGATTTGGACAGGTTGGGGGAATGGGCGGATACGTGGCAGATGCACTATAATGTGGATAAATGCGAGGTTATCCACTTTGGGGGTAAAAACAGGAGGGTAGATTATTATCTAAATGGCAATAGATTGGGAGATGGGGAAGTGCAGAGGGACCTGGGTGTTCTTGTGCACCAGTCACTGAAGGAGAGCATGCAGGTGCAACAGGCGATTAAGAAGGCAAATGGTATGTTGGCCTTCATATCAAGGGGGTTCGAGTATAGGAATAGGGATACCTTACTACAGCTGTACAAGGTGCTGGTGAGACCGCATCTGGAGTATTGTGTACAGTTTTGGTCGCCCCATCTGCGGAAGGATGTTCTTGCCATGGAAAGAGTGCAACGGCGATTCACCAGGCTGATACCTGGAATGGCGGGAATGACCTACGAAGAGAGATTAAATAGTTTGGGCTTGTACTCACTGGAGTTTAGAAGATTGAGAGGGGATCTCATCGAAACATATAAAATTATGGCAGGCCTGGACAGGCTGAATTCAGAGAGAATGTTTCCAATGGCCGGGGAGCACAGAACCAGGGGCCACAGTCTAAAAATAGCGGGCAAATCATTTAAAACAGAGATGAGGAAGAATTTCTTCACTCAAAGAGTGGTGAGCCTGTGGAATTCCCTGCCACAGAGGGCTGCGAAGGCTAATTCAATAAATATTTTCAAGAGAGAATTGGATATATTTCTGAAGGCTAAGGGGATTAAGGGTTACGGAGAAAAGGCGGGGACGGGGTACTGAACTGGTAAGATCAGCTATGATCTCAGACGAAGATCAGCCATGATCTCATTGAATGGCGGAGCAGGCTCGAAGGGCCGAATGGCCTACTCCGGTTCCTATCTCTATGTTTCTATGTTTCTAATCCAGAGATTATTACCCTTGAGGTTCTGTTTTTTAATTTGACCCCTAGCTGCTCATACTCCTTTAACAGAACCTTCTTCCTTGTCCTATCTACGTCGTTTGTACCAACATGGACCACGACAACTGGATCCTCCCCCTCCCACTCCAAGTTTCTTTCCAGCCCAGAAGAGATGTCCTTAACCCTGGCACCAGGCAGGCAACACAGCCTTCGGGACTCCCGCTCTCGACTGCAGAGAATCCTATCTATCCCCCTAATGATACTATCCCCTACCACTACAACATTTCTGTTTACTCCCCCCTCTTGAATTGTCCCCTGTTCCACGGTGCTGTGGCCAGGTTGCTCATCCTCCCTGCAGTCCCCGCTCCCGCCCCCACAGGGAGTAAGAGCCTCGAACCTGTTAGACAAGAGCAAGGGCTGCGGCTCCTTCAACACTACCTCCTGGATCCCCGTACCTGCCTCACTCATAGTCACACCGTCCTGTCCCTGACCACGGACTACATCTGAATTAATTAATTTCATAGGTGTGACTACCTCCTGAAACATAGAGTCCAGGTACTTCTCCCCCTCCCTGATGTGTCGTAGTGTCTGAAGCTCGGTCTCAAGCTCTTTAACACGGAGCCTGAGTTCCTCTAGCAGCAAACACTTATCGCAAATGTAACCACCGTGAGCCTCAATGGGGTCCACCGGCTCCCACATTTCGCAACAGTAACACATCCCCTGTTCACCCATTTCTATGTATTAATTAAATTTCTTATTATTAGTTATGAAGACCCTCTGCCCTGATATAGATGATGAATATCATACCACTATTTAATATGACTTACCAACTTATAAGGTATAACAGAGAAGGAAGAGGACCTACCAACCAGCTGATCACCTACCTCCCTTTTTGAATGCTGTCTGTGGGGCCTGTTAGGTTGAGTCGTCTCGCTGCTCCGCTTCCGCAGTGCTGGCTAAGCCTGAGAGTGGGAAACAAAACAGGACAGAAACACCCCCTCACCTCCCACTTGCCCGAACTCTCTCACTTACCAAACTCTCGCTTCACTCAACGCCACCGCACTCGCGCTGCCGCACTTGGCCCGCCCCTTTTTAAACCCGGATTCTACTTCCGGTTTAAACTCCCCAACAGTTTAATTTACTTTAATAAGTTAAACTTACTTCAGAAAATTAAATTTTCTCTTCACTTAAACTCACTAAATAAACTTAAATAACTTTTCTCTCACTTACCAAACTCTCGCTTCACTCAACGCCACCGCACTTGAGTTATTTGAGAGAGGTGTGTAAAATTATGAAGGGATGGGACAGGATAGCTAGGAATATGGAATTCAGATGCTTGCATTATTAATATGTCTAAAACGAGGGGATGTGGATGTAAAATTAATTGCAAGAGATTTAGGACAGAGCACGGGAGAAACTTTTTTACGCAGATCTTTTACTTCCCGTTGACTGACTCCTAACAGTATTTTGATGCAGTGGGTTGCACGTGGGGACAGGGGAAGGAGAATGTGGCAGCTGCTGCACTGTAGTGAGGCCAGTGCCAGCTGCAATTCTCCCCTTTTGCCTCGTGCAGTTGCTCAGAGTGAATGTCTACAGTAGGTGATGTGCCCATTTAATCTTCAAATCCCCCCTTTGGTGTCTTAGCAATGCTGGTGGTAGAAATGTAAGGATGTCCCTAAGGTGTGAATGATCAGGTGATGTATTCCTGGCATTAACCTGAATCATGTAAATATACCTGTCCAGTTTCAACATCCAATTGTCATTTCAGAAATTGCTGGAAATGTGGAGGAGGCTAAGAGCTGGTGGATTGTTTCATTGGCTCAGTTCCCCCTCCCACAACGTCTGAAACCCAACAGTGGCAGTAAAAATAAGGAAAAGTTTGGGATTATTGTTGTATTTCTGCTTGTGCAGTGCTTGAAGTTTACATAACAGGGTATAAGCAGGAAGCTTCCTGACAAAGGGTCCCAGACCTGAAACGTTATCTCTGTTTCTCTCTCCACGGATGCTGCCTGACCTGCTGAGTGTTTCCAGCATTTTCTGTTGTTATTTTATAAGCAGGAAGCTTATTGGAAACCATAAATGCTGGTTTGTGATGGAGTGCCCTCCGTCTCCGGAGTAACAAAATTACACAATTAAAATTAAATGGCTGGAATTTTAAATTTGAGAAGAAAAAACTGAAGAAGTAATTTAATTTTTGAAACTTAACAATTCTATATTTGAATGATGTATTTCCCTCAGGGAGCTCTATCGAGTGACTGAGGGCCTGGAGAGAGAGAATATGAGCCTCTGTAAACAGCTGGATTTCCTCAGGTAAGACTGTGAAATCAGTACTGGCTCCGACAGTGATCCTGATAGTAAGTGGCCATCACTTGTGGTTTATAAAGTCTCAAGACCCCAGGGTGAAGAACGATAATCGAGGGCAAGATGCCGAACTACTCATGATTTGGCCACAAAATATTTAAGACTTGAGCAAAGCGCAGGATTTCTCTCTTTTTAAATAATGTTCTGATCTCAGACATTGCTGGAATCGCAGCCTCACCAGGATTGGGAGTCTGTATAGTGAGGGTGGGGCGGAAAGTTCCTTTATTTTATTCATTTGGTCAGGGCAGGATTGAAGAACAGGACATGTCCTCACCTTGTGCTATTGAGCATATCTGATCTGGAAGTAACTAAAATACCACTGAAGAAAAATTAAATAATAAAATAGTAGCTGACAACTTTACACAAATGGAATCGGAGAGTTAAATCATTAAAACAACTCATTACAATGTATTGATGGTAATATTATCTATTTCAAAAGAGAAAACACTTCCTCAATGGGAATTGTTTAAACCATCTGTAACTGGACAATTTACAGAGAAAGAGGCATTGACAACTGGTAACCTCTGGGGATTTGGAAATGTCCAAATAACACCTGATGGGCTCAGTTGAATCGTGCAAACATTCACTAGAATCATGTTAACTTTCACTAGAATCGTGTAAACATTCACTAGAATCATGTAAACATTCACTAGAATCGTGTAAACTTTCACTAGAATCGTGTAAACTTTCACTAGAATCGTGTAGACTTTCACTAGAATCGTGTACAGAATCATGTAAATATTCACTAGAATTGTGTAAACTTTCACTAGAATTGTGTAAACATTCACTAGAATCGTGTAAACATTCACTAGAATCGTGTAAACATTCACTATAATCATGTAAACTTTCACTAGAATCATGTAAACTTTCACTAGAATCGTGTAAACATTCACTAGAATCGTGTAGACTTTCACTAGAATCGTGTACAGAATCATGTAAATATTCACTAGAATCATGTAAACATTCACTAGAATCGTGTAAACATTCACTAGAATCGTGTAAACTTTCAGTCGAATTGTGTAATTTAAGTAATGAGCAGATTTGAGAATTGTACAAAATGTCACCAAGCATCATTATCCCTCAAATTAGCCGATTTGTTCTGTTACAAAGAATGATTTGGAAGCACAATGTATTTTGATCAATTATTCAGATAAGTGTAACATTCTGTGCAGTGCAAATTAAAGATTTTTTGTTTGATTCATGTTTGTAGCTTTGAGTAGAAATTTATTACATTACATTTAAATATACCGCAGAGAAATGAACAAACATCTTCGAGATGAACGGGATATGTCCCTGTCCGGTTTTCAGGTGGGTTTTCGTCTCTACGTCCTTGTCTTACAGACAGAATAAACATTGTGTTTGTCTTTGCAAATAAATTCCTGCACTGTTGCTGTAATTGTCTTGAAGATAGAGAATGTTATGTGATTGAAAGAATTTCATTGAGATCACACATGCATCTTTGAAAAGGAAACTATAAAATGATTTACATCATTATTTCACAGAAACCTTCCTTCCCTGGAACTTCCACCTCATGGAGGCAAAGAACGATGTCTGTTGCTGATCTGTATACAGAGAGCAGGCTGTCATCTGGCAGGTCAGTTCCAGGGACTGTGATACACAGTAGGCTCACTGTCCTGTTCGCCATTTTAACTCGCGGTGTGAAGGTATATTCATTAAAAATGTTAAATAACCAAACAAAACTAAAAGTTGCATTCTGCTTGTTTAAAGATATGGGCCTAGAAATTCACTGGCGCCCCAGTCTCGCCAGGGCGCCGGAAGTACCGCCCCGGAAGGAGTCGCGGCCGCCCGCTGCAAATTTAGTTTCAGCGCCCCAGACGGAAGCACGGCGCTACTCGAGGCGCCCCGCATCCCTCTTGGGGCGCTGCAACTGAAAATCGCAGCGCAACATGCCGCAGCGCCACACGCTGCGGCACGGCACGCTGCGGTACTGCAGGCCTTCCTCCCCTTCTTAAAGGGGAGGGGCCTGCTGCAGCACGGGCGGCGATCGCGAGTGCCGGCAAAAGAGCCTGGCACCGAGGAGAAGTGCCGGGCTCTTGGGACACAGCCGGCACTCCGCGGTGAGGGGGTGGGGTGGGGGCTCAGGAGGCCGGGGATGGCGGCGTGGGGAGGTGCTGGCAGGCGGCCAGCAAAAGAAAATGGCCGCCCCACACCTCAGCGTCTCTACCGCTGCAGGAAGGCCCCCCTGAACCGGTCGCAAATTGCGACCGGCATTAAAGCAGGGGGTGCTACTAAATTTCGCGTTCGGGGCGGTAGCGGGGCGCTGCGCACACCGATGACATCATCGGTAGCGGCGCAGCGCTAACGGCTAGCGCCACCATTAGCGTCCCGCTAAATTTAGCGGGTGGCGTGGCCAGTGGCGTAAAACCCACCAAGTGCCCTCTTTGGGCGCTAACGGGTGGCGCAGCCCACTGAATTTCTAGGCCTTGGGGTAGATCTTTAATGAAGAAAGGTTTATCAGGGAGCTATGGACACTTGGGAGTAGGAACTAGACCTTGTACCTGTTTCACGGTTTCAGGATCAATCATCTGAGACTGAAGGAAGCCTGAAAATCATCCGACCCAAAATTGGCAGCGGCCTGAAACAGGCTTTAAGAAGCTTACATATGTAAACGAGGGGCTTTCAGTCACCTCACAGGTATTGGGCAGGATGAGTGGAGCAGGTTTTGGGCCTGTGTTTCATGGATTCTTCAACCGTCAACTGATGCTCGGGAGCCAAGAGACTGCCTCCTCCAACCCAGTGACCCCCAGACCCCGCCGACACCCGGATTCCCCCCTGACCCCACAATTCTCTCTCCCCGACCCCACAATTCCGTGATATTCTCTCTGTAAAGTGCACAGACGGGCGGATCCCTCAATCCCGGGCAGGGTGGATCCCGAGCAGGATGAATCTTTAAAAAAAATAAAATTAACAGAAAGTCCCTGTGCTTTTTAGCAATTATTGGTTACAGGCAAATGTAAATCTCCATAAGTCCGCTGTTCTCCTGTCTGGCAAGAGGAACCTCTATAAGGACTTGTGGAATGTGATTTTATGTTGCACAATCTGGCAACATGGCTCTCTGAAATTATCCTGGAAATGGAGTATAAGTAACAGATTTAATGTAGAAAGATGCCCCAATGCACAGACAGAAATGGATGCTGAGACAAAGAGGAGATATTAGCAACAGGTGAGCAAAAGCTCGATCAAAGGGGTAGGTTTTAAGGAGCATCATAAAGGAGAAGAGGGAGGTGGAGAGGTTTAGGGAGTGAAATCAGAGTGTGGGACCTAGGTCGCTGAAAGCATGGCCGACAATGGTGGGGCGATGGCGATGCGCAAGAGGCCAGTCAGAGGAATGGAGAGATGGGGTGGGGGGGAAGGGTTCTAGGACAGCAGACCTGACAGGAATCGGCAGCAGAGGAGGCAGCTCAGGATAAAGAGCGCAGGGCCCGAGGACAGCGGACTGAAAGAAATCATCAGCAGAGGAGGCTGCGCAGGATAAAGAGCGCGGGGCCCGAGGACAGCTCAGGATAAAGAGTGCGGGGCCTGAGGACAGTGCAGGATAAAGAGTGCGGGGCCCGAGGACAGCTCAGGATAAAGAGCGCGGGGCCTGAGGACAGTGCAGGATAAAGGGGGCAGCACGGTGGCATAGTGGTTAGCACTGTTGCCTCACAGTGCCAGGGACCCGGGTTCGAATCCGGCCTCGGGTGACTGTCTGTGTGGAGTTTGCACATTCTCCCCGTGTTTGCGTGGGTTTCCTCCGGGTGCTCCGGTTTCCTCCCACAGTCTAAAGATGTGCGGGTTAGGTTGATTGGCTATGATAAATTGACCCTTAGTGTTAGGGGGATTAAATACGTGGGGTTACGGGGATAGGGTGGGATATGTGTTGGTGTAGTGGTTACGGGGATCGCGTGGGATATGTGTCGATGCAGGCTCGATGGGCCGAAATGGCCTCTATCTGCACTGTGGGATTTCTGTGATTCTGTGAAAGAGCGCGGGGCCTGAGGACAGTGCAGGATAAAGAGTGCGGGGCCCGAGGACAGCTCAGATAAAGAGCGCGGGGCCTGAGGACAGTGCAGGATAAAGAGTGCGGGGCCCAGGGACAGCTCAGGGTAAAGAGCGCGGGGCCCAGGGACAGCTCAGGGTAAAGAGCGCGGGGCCTGAGGACAGTGCAGGATAAAGAGTGCGGGGCCCAGGGACAGCTCAGGGTAAAGAGCGCGGGGCCCAGGGACAGCTCAGGGTAAAGAGCGCGGGGCCTGAGGACAGTGCAGGATAAAGAGCGCGGGGCCCGGGGACAGCTCAGGGTAAAGAGCGCGGGGCCTGAGGACAGTGCAGGATAAAGAGCGCGGGGCCTGAGGACAGCTCAGGGTAAAGAGCGCGGGGCCCAGGGACAGCTCAGGGTAAAGAGCGCGGGGCCCGGGGACAGCTCAGGGTAAAGAGCGCGGGGCCCAGGGACAGCTCTGGGTAAAGAGCGCGGGGCCTGAGGACAGTGCAGGATAAAGAGCGCGGGGCCCAGGGACAGCTCAGGGTAAAGAGCGCGGGGCCCGGGGACAGCTCAGGATAAAGAGCGCAGGGCCCGAGGACAGCGGACTGACAGGAATCGGTAGCGCAGGGTAAAGAGCGCGGGGCCCGGGGAGAACGCAGGATAAAGAGTACGGGGCCGCCAAATTCCAAAAGAACAGCAAAAGCAAGGAGTGACGTCACAGGACTGCAGGTAGGTGATTGGTGGGTGAGTATTAGTGTTTCATTCTCTCTAACATAACTAGATAAACTAATTAATGTAACTATAGATAATCGTGTGAATAAAGACATTAACTAAGAGAGTGAGAGAAGCAGCCAGAGATAAAGGTAGGCCCGAATTTTAAGACTCTTAGGGGGAAAAATTCAGTTGGTTGCGCCTCCTGTTAGCGCCTTAAGAGGGTGCTAACGGAACGCAAACCAACTAGCGCCCGGGTGAGGCACTGCCCACGCCTCCCGCAAAATTCAGTGGGAGGTTAGTGGTGGCGCTAACCGGTAGCACCCTGCGCCGCTGGCGATGACGTCATTGGTGTGCGCAGCGCCCCGCTCACGCCCCAGCCACGATCTTCGGGAGCGCCCCCTGATTTACCGCCGGACACTATGTCCGACGGGGTCAGGGGGACGTACCTGCGGCCGGGGAAGCACAATTTAAAGGCGAGGTGCGGGCCAGCCATTTTTGTTGCTGGCCATCTGCCAGCACCTGCCTGCGCTCCCGTCCCAGACCTCCTGAAACACCCTCCCCCACCCCCCACCGCACCCCCCCCCCCCACCCCCCGGCAGAGTGCTGGCTGCGCTCCAAGAGCCCGGCACTTCTCTTGAGTACCGGGCTCTTTTGCTGGCACTCCCGATCCCCGGGGGCCCAGCTGGGCCCCAGGTCGCGCTGCACAAGGCCCCTCCCCTTTAAGAAGGGGAGGAAGGCCTGCAATACCACGGCGCGATGTGCCGCAGCATGTGGCGAAGTGGCACATAATGCCACAATATTGACTTGCAGTGCCCCAAGAGGGATGCAGGGCGCTCCCAGTAGCGCCCCGCTTCCCTCTTGGGGCGCAACCACTCAAGTTCCAGCGCGGGTGCGCTAATTTTTCTGGGGCGGCAAAGTTAGCGTCCCTCTTAGTCTTAAGTTTATTTCTGTATGTTAGTTAATCGTCTATTAAATAGAGGCAGGGCAGCTCAGTCCCGTGGAATGCATATCCTGTGCCATGTGGGAAATCCAGGATGCTTCCCCTGTCCTGGACAACCACGTGTGCAGGAAGTGTCGTCAGCTGGAGGAGCTCGAGCTCCGGGTTTCGGAGCTTGAGCAGCAGCTGGCGTCACTGCGGTGCATTCGTGAGGCTGAGAGCTTCGTGGATAGCACGTTTCAGGAGGTGGTCACCCCGCAGCTAAGGAGTGTGCAGGAAGAGAGAGAATAGGTGACCACCAGCTAGAAGAGGAAGAGGACCAGGCAGGTAGTGCAGGAGTCCCCTGAGTGCATCTCGCTCTCCAATCAGTATTCGGTTCTGAGTACTGGTGAGGGCAATGGTTCCTCTGGGTAGTGCAGTCAGAGCCAAGTCTGCGGCACCACGGGTGGCTCAACTGTACAGGGGGAGAGGAAGAAGAGTGGGAGAGCCATAGTGGTAGGGGATTCGATAGTTACAATCTACATATAGACTGGCCAAACCAAATTAGCAATAATACTGTGGAGGATGAATTCCTGGAGTGTGTACAAGATGGTTTTTTAGACCAGTACGTTGAGGAGCCAACTACGGAACAGGCTATCCTAGATTGGGTATTGTGCAATGAGAAAAGGTTAATTAATAATCTTGTTGTGCGGGTGCTTTAGGGAAGAGTGACCATAACATGATAGAATTCTTCATTAAGATGGAAAGTGAAGAAGTCCAATCTGAAACTAGGGTCCTAAATCTAAACAAAGGAAACTATGAAGGTATGAGGAGTGAGTTGGCTATGATAGATTGGGGATAGGCAATGGCTAGCATTTAAGGAATGAATGCATGAATTGCAACAGTTATACATTCCTTTCTGGCGCAAAAACACAAAAGGAAAAGCGGCCCAACCATGGCTAACAAAAGAAATTAAGGATAGTATTAGAGCCAAAGAGGAGTCATATAAAATTGCCAGAAAAAGTAGCAAGCCTAAGGATTGGAGCAGTTTAGAGTTCAGCAAAAAAGGACCAAGACATTGATTAAGAGGGGAAAAATAGAGTATGAGAGTACACTTGCAAGGAAATTAAAGGCGGATTGTAAAAACTTCTACAAGTATGTAAAAAGAAAAAGATTAGTGAAGACAAATGTAGTTCCCTTACAGTCAGAAACGGGAGAATTTATAATGGGGAACAAGTAAATGGCAGAGCAATTAAACAAATACTTTGATTCTGTCTTCATGGAAGAGGACACAAAAAACTTCCCAGAAACGCTCAGGAACCAAGGGTCTAGTGAGAAGGTGGAATTAAAGGAAATTAGTATTAGTAAAAAACTAGTGCTGGAGAAATTAATGGGACTGAAAGCCGATAAATCCCCAGGGCCTGATAATCCACATTCCAGAGTACTAAAAGAGGTAGCCATGGAAATAGTGGATGCATTGGTTGTCATCTTCCAAAATTCTATAGATTATGGAACAGTTCCTGCAGATTGGAGGGTAGCAGTTGTAACCCCACTATTTAAAAAAGGAGGGAGAGAGAAAACGGGATCTACAGACCGGTTAGCCTAACATCACTAGTAGGGAAGATGCTAGAGTCTATTATAAAGGATGTGATAACAGGACATTTAGAAAATATCAAAGGGATTAGACAAAGTCAACATGGATTTATGAAAGGGAAATAGTGTTTGACAAACCTACTGGAGTTTTTTGAGGATGTAACTGGTAGAATAGATAAGGGAGAACCAGTGGATGTGGTGTATATGGATTTTCAGAAGGCCTTTGATAAAGTCCCACATAAGAGGTTAGTGTGCAAAATTAAAGCACATGGGATTGGGGGTAATATACTGGCATGGATTGAACATTGGTTAACAGACAGGAAACAGAGAGTAGGAATAAATGGGTCTTTTTCGGGGTGGCAGGTGGTGACGAGTGGGGTACTGCAGGGATCAGTGCTTGGGCCCCAGCTATTCACAATATATCTCAATGATTTGGATGAATAAACCAAATGTAATATTTCCAAGTTTGCTGACGACACAAAACTAGGTGGGATTGTGAGTTGTGAGGAGGATGCAAAGACGCTTCAAGGCGATTTAGACAAGTTGAGTGAGTGGGCAAATACATGGCAGATGCAGTATAACTTGGATAAATGTGAAGTTATCCACTTCGGTAGGAAAAACAGAAAGGCAGAGTATTATTTAAATGGTGATAGATTGGGGAATGTTGATGTACAAAGGGACCTGGGTTAGGAAGGCAAATGGTATGTTGGCCTTCATTGCAAGAGGATTTGAATACAGGAGCAAGGATGTCTCACTACAGTTATACAGGGCCTTGGTGAGACCACACCTGGAGTACTGTGTGCAGTTTTGGTGGTCTTGCCTAAGAAAGGATATACTTGCCATAGAGGGAGTGCAGTGAAGGTTCACCAGACTGATTCCTGGGATGGCAGGACTGTCGTATGAGGAGAGATTGGGTCGACTAGGCCTGTATTCACTAGAGTTTAGAAGAATAAGAGGGAATCTCATTGAAATGTATAAAATTCTGACAGGGCTAGATAGACTGGATGCAGGGAAGATGTTTCCCCTGGCTGGGGGGTCTAGAACGAGGGGTCACAGTCTCAGGTTACGGGGTAGGACATTTAGGACTGAGATGAGGAGAAATTTCTTCACTCAGAGGGTGGTGAACCTGTGGAATTCTCTACCACAGAAGGCTGTGGAGGTCAAGTCACTGAATATATTTAAGAAGGAGATAGATAGATTTGTAGACACAAAAAGCATCAAGGGGTATGGGGAGAAAGCGGGAATATGGTATTAAGATAGAGGATCAGCCATGATATTAAATGGCAGAGCAGGCTCGAAGGGCGGAATGGCCTACTCCTGCTCCTATTTTTCTACGTTCTATGTTTCTAAATCACCAGGAGCGGATGGGATGCATCCTAGGATGCTGAGAGAATTGAGGGTGGAAATCGCAGAGTTACTGGCCATAATATTCCAATCCTCCTTCGATACGAGATTGGTGCCAGAGACCTGGAGAATTGCAAATGTTACACCATTGTTCAAAAAAGGGTGTCAAGATAAACCCAGCCACTACAGGCCAGTCAGTTTAACCTCGGTAGTGAGGAAGCTTTTAGAAACAGTAATCAGGGACAAAATTAACAGTCACTTGGATAGGTGTGGATTAATTAAGGAAAGCCAGCATGGATTTGTTAAAGGTAAATCATATTTAACCAACTTGATCGAGTTTTTTGATGAGATAACAGAGGGGGTTGATGAGGGTAATGCGGTTGACGTGGTGTACATGGATTTCCAAAAGGCGTTTGACAAAGTGCCACCCAATAGGCTTTCCAGCAAATTTGAAGCCCATGGAATAAAAGGGACAGTGACAGCATGGATACGGAATTGGTTAAGTGACAGGAAACAGAGAGTAATGGTGAACGGTTGTTTTTCGGACTGGATGAAGGTATACAGTGGTGTTCCCCAGGGGTCGGTTCTCAGACCATTGCTTTTCTTGATATATATTAATGACTTGGACGTGGGTGTACAGGGCACAGTTTCAAAATTTGCAGATCTGTGGACAAAGTCAACATGGATTTACAAAAGGTAAATCGTGCTTGACTAATCTACTGGAATTTTTTGAGGATGTAACTGGTAGAATAGATAAGGGAGAACCAGTGGATGTGGTGTATTTGGACTTTCAGAAGGCTTTCGATAAGGTCCTGCATAAGAGATTAGCGTGTAAAGTCAAAGTACATGGGATTGGGGGTAAGGTACTGACTTGGATAGAGAACTGGTTGGCAGACAGGAAGCAAAGAGTTGGAATAAATGGGTCTTTTTCCGAGTGGCAGGCAGTGACTAGTGGGGTACCGCAGGGATCGGTGCTAGGACCCCAGCTATTCACAATATATTTTAATGATCTAGACGAGGGAACTAGATGTAATATCTCCAAGTTTGCAGATGACACAAAGCTGGGTGGGCATGTGTGCTGTGAGGAGGATGCTGAGGAACGCCAGTATGATTTGGACAGGTTGGGTGATTGGGCAGATGCATTGCAGATGCAGTATAATGTGGATAAATGCGAGGTTATCCACTTTGGTGGCAAAAACAGGAAGGCAGATTATTATCTGAACGGCAATAGATTGGGAGAAGGGGAAGTGCAATAAGACCTGGGTGTCCTTGTGCACCCGTCGCTGAAGGTAAGCATGCAGGTGCAGCAAGCGGTTAAGAAGGCAAATGGTATGTTGGCCTTCATAGCGAGAGGATTCGAGTACAGGAGCAAGGATGTCTTGCTGCAGTTGTACAGGGCCTTGGTGAGACCACACCTTGGGTATTGTGTGCAGTTTTGGTCGCCTTATCTGAGGAAGGATGTTCTTGCCATGGAGGGAGTGCAGCAAAGATTCACCAGACTGATACCTGGGATGGCAGGAATGACGTATGAGGAGAGATTGGGTCGATTGGGCTTATATTCGCTGGAGTTTAGAAGAATGAGAGGGGATCTCATTGAAACTTATAAAATTCTAACAGGACTAGATGCAGGAAGGATGTTCCCGATGGCCGGGGAGTCCAGAACCAGGGGTCACAGTCTAAGGATAAGGGGTAAGCCATTTAGGACAGGGATGAGGAGGAATTTCTTCACCCAGAGAGTGGTGAACCTGTGGAATTCTCTACCACAGAAGGCAGTTGAGGCCAATTCATTAAATATATTCAAGAAGGATGTTAGATATATTTCTTAAGGCTAAAGGGATCAAGGGATATGGGGAGAAGGCCGGAACAGGGTACTGAATTTGGATGATCAGCCATGATCTCATTAAATGGCGGAGCGGGCTCGAGGGGGCGAATGGCCTACTCCTGCTCCTATCTTCTATGTTTCTATGACACAAAACTTGGAAGTATAGTGAACAGTGAGGAGGAGAGTGATAGGAAGACATAGACAGCCTGGCAAAATGGGCGGACACGTGGCAGATGAAATTTAACACACAAAATTGTGAAGTGATGCAATTAGTGGAAAGAATGGGGAGAGGACATATAAACTAAAGGGTACAATCCTAAAGGGGGTGCATGAACAGAAACCTGGGGGTATATGTGCACAAATTGTTGAAGGTGGCAGGGCAGGTTGAGAAAGCAGTTAAAAAGGCTTACGGAATCCTGGGCTTCACGAATCGAGGTATAGAGTACAAAGGTGTGGAAATTATGATGAACCTTTATAAAACACTGGTTCAGCCCCAACTGGAGTATTGTGTCCAATTCTGGGCACCACATTTTAGGAAGGATGTGAAGGCCTTAGAGAGGGTGCAGGAAAGATTTATGAGAATGATCCCAGGAATGAGGGACTTCAGTTATGTGGATAGACTGGAGAAGCTGGGGTTGTTCTCCTTGGAGCAGAGAAGATTGAGAGAAGATTTGCTGGAAGTATTCAAAATCATGAGGGGTCTGGACAGAGTAGATAGAGAGAAACTGTTCCCATTGGTGGAAGGGTCGTGAACCAGAGGACACAGATTTAAGGTGATTGGCAAAAGAACCAAAGGCAACGTAAGAAAAAGCATTTTTAGGCAGCGCGTGGTTAAGATCTGGAATGCACTGTCTGAAAGGGTGGTGGAGGCAGCTTCAATTTTATCTTTCAAATGGGAGTTGGATAAGTATTTGAAGGAAAAGAAATTGCAGGGCTACGGGGAAAGGGCGGGGGAGTGGGACTAGCTAGAGTGCTCTTGCAGAGAGCCGGCACGGGCCGAATGGTCGCCTTCCGTGCTGTAACCATTCTATGATTCTATGGGGAGGGGCGAGGCCATGGAGGGATTTGAACATGAGGATGAGAATTTTATATTTGAAGCATTGCTGGACCGTGAGCCAATATAGGTCAGCAAGCACAGGGGTAATGGGTGAACAGGACTTGGTGCGAGTTAGGACACGGGTCAGCGAGCACAGGGGCAATGGGTGAACAGGACTTGGTGCGAGTTACAATACGGGCAGCAGAGCTTTGGATGAGCTGAAGTTTTTGTAAGAGTGGAAGATGGGAGGCCGGCCAGGAGTGCATTGGAATCGTCGAGTCTGGAGGTAGCAAAGGTATGGGGCCAAGGGGCAGTATGTAGATGAGAAATAGGAGGGGGCCAAGGATAGATCCTTGGGGGACTCCAGAGGTAACGGTGCAGAAGCGGGAAGAGAATCCATTGCAGGAGATTCTCTGGCTGAATGGAACCAGGCGAGTGCAGTCCCACTCAACTAGACGACAGTGGAGAGGTGTTGGAGGAGGATGGAGCGGTCAACCATGTCAAAGGCTGCAGGCCAGTCGAGAGGGACGAGGAGGGATAGTTTACCACTGTCACAGTCACATAGGATGTTATTTGTGACTTTAATTAGGGTCGTTTCAATACTGTGGCAGGAACGGCAACTTGATTGGAGGGAGTTACGGGAAAGATGGGCACAGAATTGGGGGCCTTTGGAGAGGAAAGGGAGGTTGGAGATAGGAGGGGGTGTAACCCCACCCCCACCCCACCCCTACCTCTGCTGGAGGAGAGGAGGCACAAACCTGTGCTTCTTACTAATCGGGAACAGGAGGGAAATTGGTTTGTTTTATACTTTGGCACGTTATTTTATTAACTTTTTCAGGAAAGGTGATGACTGTGTGGAGCTCAGCAATTCAAAGCCATTCTCAAAGAATTTGGAACATGCAAATGGACATTGTCACATCAGAAATGAAACAGAGAAGGAATCTGTAAGACAAAGACAGTACTTGCAGAGAATCATTTCAATTGAAGAGGATCCATTACCACAGTTCCTTGAAATGCATTCTACAACTCACTTAAATAATTGGGTTGAGATGGAGAAAGAGGAGGCGGAAGGGGAGATGGAGAAAGAGGAGGCGGAAGGGGAGATGGAGAAAGAGGAGGCGGAAGGGGAGATGGAGAAAGAGGAGGCGGAAGGGGAGATGGAGAAAGAGGAGGTGGAAGAGTTGGTGCTAGAGAAGAGAAGACAAGAAGCAGATAAAGTTCCTTCGTCTCCAAGGATTCAGCCTGTCGGTGAAGCAGCTTTGATACAAGTAAGTGGGAATTCTCCAGTCTCGGATCACTGATTGAACGCCGCAATCCCCATTAAACTGGAAGGTGCCAGTTAGTGGGTTCTAAGACTTTCCTCAAAACCAGAATATAAAATCATGCTTTTAGGGTACTGCAACAGGTCACTTGGCCCATCGCACCTGTGGTGACACCGAAAGGGTTATTCACTTTGGCCCAACCCATGGAACCTTTTCCATATTCTGTTAAGTTTATAAGTATTTTAAAAAGAAAAATCTAACATGACAAACTCAACAACAACAATGTAGTTCAGCGAGCACGGGGGTAATGGGTGAGCGGGACCTGGTGCGAGTAAGGACACGGGCAGCAGGGTTTTGGATGACCTCAAGTTTACTCCAAAGTGTTGATTTTTTTTGTTCTGGGATGTGGGAGATTCTGGTAAGACCATCCCAAGTTACAAAGCCTTGCATGGAGTTTCCTATAATTGTGCTTGTTCAGCAACACTCCGAATTACCACCAGGCTCAGGCTCAGTCGAAACAGTCATTTTTCTGGTGCTTTATTGCATTTTTTTGTGTTTTTTTTAATGTGTCCTCACTGAGATTGGCTCTACACTTTCTTATCTCTCAATGCATTTTTATGACAAAAGATAAGTAACATTAAAAATTGAAAAGGTTCCGCGATTGCAGGTTAAATGCACTGTCCCTGAGGTATGTGAATGATGGTTAAATGAGTTGGAACTTGAATTTTCATACTTCAGGCAGGAATATGTGGTGTGAGTTGGGCAATTTCTTTGCACAACAATTGTTTACGCTGATTTTCACCCTTTTCATGTTCTGTCTATTCCAATGATATTGGCAGGAAATTCCAGCGTCTCACCATTGGGAGAATGGGCACAATTTCGGGTCTAATCTTTGGGATTCACCCACACAGGAAATTCAAGGATGTGCCTATGTACACGCATAAACATACTTCCATACACGCATGACGTGCACGAGTGCAACCCTGCGCGCACACGTCTGTAATGCGCACATGTACAGACATGATATGCGAGTGCACACTGCATATTTAATAAATCAGTTTAACTGCATGCTCATGAACTTCTCCTGTTTTAGTGATTTTAAAAAAACAATCTGTTCCAGATTAAGACCTTGTAGCAGAATTTTCACAATCCAGTATTTTCTGGCACAGTATCTGCATCCAATTTCTCAGTATTGCCGTCTTTGATTCTAATTGCCCAGTCCCCACCCCAGTAGACTTCAGTGTCCTTGATTTTCTATTGTTTTTGCCTGAACACACACTGCTTTTCCCACACTGCTTTGTTGACTTTTTAATCTATATCCTGCTCCATGTCCTGTATTTAACTTTCTCCATTAACCGCACAGTGACGATGAGCAATTCAGCAACTCGCCATGTTTAACACCTCGAGGCATTTTACCTTTCTTTGAAGATTATTATTTCCTTGCTGTAGATAGATTCTCTATCTGTCCAGTCCAATCTCCCACTGTCATTCACAGGATCGCAATGTCGAGGTGGAAATCAGTTTGTAGAAAGGCTTCAGCCACTGCTGTCAGGTAGAAGAATCAAACAAGTTCCAACTTACTGATATCACCAAAGATCAGCTCCTAAACGCTGTGCCCACTTCACTGGGTTCATCTGCACATAGCTGCAGCACATGATTCCATGTTTGGGCAAATCATGGCTCGTACTGCACAGAGATCGATGCTGCCTCACATCGCAAACCCTACAGGGGCAGGAGAGGCAATGGTCCCAATCCACAGTGAGGGGCAATGGTCCCAATCCACAGTGAGAGGCAATGGTCCCTATCCACAGTGAGGGGCAATGGTCCCTATCCACAGTGAGGGGCAATGGTCCCTATCCACAGTGAGGGGCAATGGTCCCAATCCACAGTGAGGTGCAATGGTCCCTATCCACAGTGAGAGGCAATGGTCCCTATCCACAGTGAGGGGCAATGGTCCCTATCCACAGTGAGGGGCAATGGTCCCTATCCACAGTGAGGGGCAATGGTCCCTATCCACAGTGAGGGGCAATGGTCCCTATCCACAGTGATGGGCAATGGTCCCTATCCACAGTGAGGGGCAATAGTCCCTATCCACAGTGAGAGGCAATGGTCCCTATCCACAGTGAGGGGCAATGGTCCCTATCCACAGTGAGGGGCAATGGTCCCTATCCACAGTGAGGGGCAATGCTCCCTATCCACAGTGAGGGGCAATGGTCCCTATCCACAGTGGGGGGCAATGGTCCCTATCCACAGTGGGGGGCAATGGTCCCTATCCACAGTGAGGGGCAATGGTCCCTATCCACAGTGAGGGGCAATGGTCCCTATCCACAGTGATGGGCAATGGTCCCTATCCACAGTGATGGGCAATGGTCCCTATCCACAGTGAGAGGCAATGGTCCCTATCCACAGTGAGGAGCAATGGTCCCTATCCACAGTGATGGGCAATGGTCCCTATCCACAGTGAGGGGCAATGGTCCCTATCCACAGTGAGGGGCAATGGTCCCTATCCACAGTGGGGGGCAATGGTGCCTATCCACAGTGGGGGGCAATGGTCCCTATCCACAGTGGGGGGCAATGGTCCCTATCCACAGTGAGGGGCAATGGTCCCTATCCACAGTGAGGGGCAATGGTCCCTATCCACAGTGAGGGGCAATGGTCCCTATCCACAGTGAGGGGCAATGGTCCCTATCCACAGTGAGGGGCAATGGTCCCTATCCACAGTGAGGGGCAATGGTCCCTATCCACAGTGAGGGGCAATGGTCCCTATCCACAGTGAGGGGCAATGGTCCCTATCCACAGTGAGGGGCAATGGTCCCTATCCACAGTGAGGGGCAATGGTCCCTATCCACAGTGAGGGGCAATGGTCCCTATCCACAGTGAGGGGCAATGGTCCCTATCCACAGTGAGGGGCAATGGTCACTATCCACAGTGAGGGGCAATGGTCCCTATCCACAGTGAGGGGCAATGGTCCCTATCCACAGTGAGGGGCAATGGTCCCTATCCACAGTGAGGGGCAATGGTCCCTATCCACAGTGAGGGGCAATGGTCCCTATCCACAGTGAGAGGCAATGGTCCCTATCCACAGTGAGAGGCAATGGTCCCTATCCACAGTGAGGGGCAATGGTCCCTATCCACAGTGAGAGGCAATGGTCCCTATCCACAGTGAGGGGCAATGGTCCCTCTCCACAGTGAGGGGCAATGGTTCCTCTCCACAGTGAGAGGCAATGGTTCCTCTCCACAGTGAGAGGCAATGGTCCCTATCCACAGTGAGAGGCAATGGTCCCTATCCACAGTGAGGGGCAATGGTCCCTATCCACAGTGAGGGGCAATGGTCCCTATCTACAGTGAGGGGCAATGGTCCCTATCCACAGTGAGGGGCAGTGGTCCCTATCCACAGTGAGGGGCAATGGTCCCTATCCACAGTGAGGGGCAATGGTCCCTATCCACAGTGAGGGGCAATGGTCCCTATCCACAGTGAGGGGCAATGGTCCCTATCCACAGTGAGAGGCAATGGTCCCTATCCACAGTGAGAGGCAATGGTCCCTATCCACAGTGAGGGGCAATGGTCCCTATCCACAGTGAGAGGCAATGGTCCCTATCCACAGTGATGGGCAATGGTCCCTATCCACAGTGATGGGCAATGGTCCCTATCCACAGTGAGAGGCAATGGTCCCTATCCACAGTGAGGAGCAATGGTCCCTATCCACAGTGATGGGCAATGGTCCCTATCCACAGTGAGGGGCAATGGTCCCTATCCACAGTGAGGGGCAATGGTCCCTATCCACAGTGGGGGGCAATGGTGCCTATCCACAGTGGGGGGCAATGGTCCCTATCCACAGTGGGGGGCAATGGTCCCTATCCACAGTGAGGGGCAATGGTCCCTATCCACAGTGAGGGGCAATGGTCCCTATCCACAGTGAGAGGCAATGGTCCCTATCTACAGTGAGGGGCAATGGTCCCTATCCACAGTGAGGGGCAGTGGTCCCTATCCACAGTGAGGGGCAATGGTCCCTATCCACAGTGAGGGGCAATGGTCCTGATCCACAGTGAAGGGCAATGGTCCCTATCCACAGTGAGGGGCAATGGTCCCTATCCACAGTGAGGGGCAATGGTCCCTATCCACAGTGAGGGGCAATGGTCCCTATCCACAGTGGGGGGCAATGGTGCCTATCCACAGTGGGGGGCAATGGTCCCTATCCACAGTGAGGGGCAATGGTCCCTATCCACAGTGAGGGGCAATGGTCCCTATCCACAGTGAGGGGCAATGGTCCCTATCCACAGTGAGGGGCAATGGTCCCTATCCACAGTGAGAGGCAATGGTCCCTATCCACAGTGAGGGGCAATGGTCCCTATCCACAGTGAGGGGCAATGGTCCCTATCCACAGTGAAGGGCAGTGGTCCCTATCCACAGTGAGGGGCAGTGGTCCCTATCCACAGTGAGGGGCAGTGGTCCCTATCCACAGTGAGGGGCAGTGGTCCCTATCCACAGTGAGGGGCAATGGTCCCTATCCACAGTGAGGGGCAATGGTCCCTATCCACAGTGAGGGGCAATGGTCCCTATCCACAGTGGGGCAATGGTCCCTATCCACAGTGAGGGGCATCGGTCCCTATCCACAGTGAGAGGCATCGGTCCCTATCCACAGTGAGGGGCAACGGTCCCTATCCACATTGAGGGGCAACGGTCCCTATCCACAGTGAGAGGCAATGGTCCCTATCCACAGTGAGGGGCAGTAAGAGGTAAGTAAACTTTGTGAAGAATTTGGATTGTGTAGAATGACTGAACAGAAAGACTCATTGAGCTCCTTGGTGTTGGATAATTTTATTTAAGCTGTAACACAGAAACCTTTTCACATGTTGGATATTTCAGATTTTCCCAGTTTCTACGCCTCCAATTCAGTTTTACAGAAACGGTAAACTACACATTGGCAAAAGCTGCCCCTAAACAGCTGACATTTTATACACTGTAATTGAGCAATAGCTGACCACACATTGCATGCTGTGCCAAGTTTTTTTTTAAAATTCGTTTATGGGATCTGGGCCTCGCTGACAAGGCCGGCATTTATTGCCCATCCCTAGTTGCCCTTGAGAAGGTGGTGGTGAGCCGCCGCCTTGAACCGCTGCAGTCCGTGTGGTGAAGGTGCTTCCACAGTGCTGTTGGGGAGGGAGTTCCAGGATTTTGACCCAGCGACGATGAAGGATCGGCCGATATACTTCCAAGTCAGGATGGTGTGTGACTTGGAGGGGAACTTGGAGGTGGTGGTGTTCCCATTCGCCTGCTGCCCTTGTCCTTCTAGGTGGAAGAGGTCGCAGGTTTGGGAGGTGCTGCTGAAGAAGCCTTGGCGAGTTACTGCAGTGCATCTTGTAGATGGTACACACTGCAGCCACAGAGTGCCGGTGCTGGAGGGAGTGAATGTTTAAGTTGGTGGTTGGGGTGCCAATCAAGCGGGCTGCTTTGTCCTGGATGGTGTCGAGCTTCTTGAGTGTTGTTGGAGCTGCACTCATCCAGGCAAGTGGAGAGTATTCCATCACACTCCTGACTTGTGCTTTGTAGGTGATGGAAAAGCTTTGGGGAGTTAGGAGGTGAGACACTCGCCGCAGAATACCCAGCCACTGACCTGCTCTTGTTGCCACAGTATTTATGTGGCTGGTCCTGTTCAGGTTCTGGTCAATGGTGACCCCCCAGGATGTTGATATGTGGGGGATTCAGTGATGGTAATGCCATTGAATATCATGAGGAGGTGGTTAGACTCTCTCTCATTGGAGATAGTCATTGCCTGGCACTTGTGTGGCGCGAATGTTACTTGCCACTTATCGGCCCAAGCCTGGATGTTGTCCAGGCCTTGCTGCATGCGAGCATGGACTGCTTCATTATCTGAGGAGTTGTGAATGGAACTGAACACTGTGCAGTCATCAGTGAATATCCCCACTTCTGTGATAGCATGACGGGCCTGTAACCACCGTTCCCCCTAAGCTGCGCAGCCGCGCAGTTTCCTCGAGGCTGCCGCGCACCAGGTGTTGCAGGCCACGCAGTCCCACTGGAACGGGCAGGCGCTCTTTTTAATCGCGTCCCACAGGCTTGTTCTTTAAGCCCACAGGAGCACTGGACCCCTGTGAGCACCTTCACCACACGGACTGCAGCGGTTCAGGAAGACGGCTCACCACCATTTTCTCGAGGGCAATTAGGGATGGGCAATAAATGCTGGCCTTGCCAGCGACGCCCACATCCCAGGAACGAATTTTTTAAAACCCGCTACAAGCCCGATCCTGAGGTACTGAATGGGAACGCTGTGATTATCCACACGAGCATTTTTGCAGCCTTCTGCGCGTGCGTGTGGTATCCTAGAGCCGCGCGGGCGCATCATTTACCGAGGCTGCACACTCGCATTACCCAACAGTTGTGGCCTTGCGGCGTGGCCACATTTTCGTCAGCTCCATGGGAGAACTGGATCCATTGGTGGCTGGGAGTGAAGAGAGGATCGATGGGGGCGAAGAGAGAGAGAGATACTGGGGGGAGAGATGGTGGGCGGGAGTTAGAGACTGGGGAGAGAGAGACTGCGGGGGGAGAGACTGGGCGGGAGTGAGAGACTGGGGGGAGAGACTGGGCGGGAGCGAGAGACTGGGGGGAGAGACGGTGCGGGGGGAGTGAGAGACTGGGGAGAGAGACGGGGGGGGAGTGAGAGACTGGGGGGGAGAGACAGTGGGGGGGAGTGAGGGACTGGGGAGAGACAGTGGGGGGGGAGTGAGGGACTGGGGGGGAGAGACGGGGGGGGAGTGAGGGACTGGGGGGGAGAGACAGTGGGGGGGAGTGAGAGACTGGGGAGAGACAGTGGGGGGGAGTGAGGGACTGGGGAGAGACAGTGGGGGGGAGTGAGGGACTGGGGGGAGAGACGGTGGGGGGGAGTGAGGGACTGGGGAGAGACAGTGGGGGGGGAGTGAGAGACTGGGGGGAGAGACAGTGGGGGGGGAGTGAGAGACTGGGGGGGAGAGACAGTGGGGGAGTGAGAGACTGGGGGGAGAGACGGTGGGGGGCAGTGAGAGACTGGGGAGAGACGGTGGGGGGGAGTGAGAGACTGGGGGGAGACGGTGGGGGGGGAGTGAGGGACTGGGGAGAGACAGTGGGGGGGGAGTGAGAGACGGGGGAGACGGTCGGGGGGAGTGAGAGACGAGGGGAGAGATGGTGGGGGGGGAGTGAGGGACTGGGGGGAGAGACGGTGGGGGGGAGTGAGGGACTGGGGGGAGAGACGGTGGGGGTGAGTGAGAGACTGGGGGGGAGAGACGGTGGGGGGGAGTGAGAGACTGGGGGGGAGAGACAGTGGGGGAGTGAGAGACTGGGAGGGAGAGACAGTGGGGGGGAGTGAGAGACTGGGGGGGAGAGACTGGGGGGGAGTGAGGGACTGGGGGGAGAGACGGTGGGGGGGAGTGAGGGACTGGGGGGAGAGACGGTGGGGGGGAGTGAGAGACTGGGGGGGAGAGACAGTGGGGGAGTGAGAGACTGGGGGGAGACGGTGGGGGGGGAGTGAGGGACTGGGGAGAGACAGTGGGGGGGGAGTGAGGGACTGGGGGGGAGAGACGGGGGGGAGTGAGGGACTGGGGGGGAGAGACAGTGGGGGGGGAGTGAGAGACTGGGGAGAGACAGTGGGGGGGAGTGAGGGACTGGGGAAGAGACAGTGGGGGGGAGTGAGGGACTGGGGGGGAGAGACAGTGGGGGGGGAGTGAGAGACTGGGGAGAGACAGTGGGGGGGGAGTGAGAGACTGGGGAGAGACAGTGGGGGGGGGAGTGAGAGACTGGGGGGAGAGACAGTGGGGGGGGAGTGAGAGACTGGGGGGGAGAGACGGGGGGGAGTGAGGGACTGGGGGGGAGAGACAGTGGGGGGGAGTGAGGGACTGGGGAGAGACAGTGGGGGGGAGTGAGAGACGGGGGAGACGGTCGGGGGGAGTGAGAGACGAGGGGAGAGATGGTGGGGGGGGAGTGAGGGACTGGGGGGAGAGACGGTGGGGGGGAGTGAGGGACTGGGGGGAGAGACGGTGGGGGGTGAGTGAGAGACTGGGGGGGAGAGACGGTGGGGGGGAGTGAGAGACTGGGGGGGAGAGACAGTGGGGGAGTGAGAGACTGGGAGGGAGAGACAGTGGGGGGGAGTGAGAGACTGGGGGGGAGAGACAGTGGGGGGGAGTGAGGGACTGGGGGGAGAGACGGTGGGGGGGAGTGAGGGACTGGGGGGAGAGACGGTGGGGGGGAGTGAGAGACTGGGGGGGAGAGACAGTGGGGGAGTGAGAGACTGGGGGGAGACGGTGGGGGGGGAGTGAGGGACTGGGGAGAGACAGTGGGGGGGAGTGAGGGACTGGGGGGGAGAGACGGGGGGGAGTGAGGGACTGGGGGGGAGAGACAGTGGGGGGGAGTGAGAGACTGGGGAGAGACAGTGGGGGGGAGTGAGGGACTGGGGAAGAGACAGTGGGGGGGAGTGAGGGACTGGGGGGGAGAGACAGTGGGGGGGGAGTGAGAGACTGGGGAGAGACAGTGGGGGGGGAGTGAGAGACTGGGGAGAGACAGTGGGGGGGGAGTGAGAGACTGGGGGGAGAGACAGTGGGGGGGGAGTGAGAGACTGGGGGGGAGAGACGGGGGGGAGTGAGGGACTGGGGGGGAGAGACAGTGGGGGGGAGTGAGGGACTGGGGAGAGACAGTGGGGGGGAGTGAGGGACTGGGGAGAGACAGTGGGGGGGAGTGAGGGACTGGGGGGGAGAGACAGTGGGGGGGAGTGAGGGACTGGGGGGGAGAGACAGTGGGGGGGAGTGAGGGACTGGGGGGGAGAGACAGTGGGGGGGGAGTGAGAGACTGGGGAGAGACAGTGGGGGGGGAGTGAGAGACTGGGGGGAGAGACAGTGGGGGGGAGTGAGGGACTGGGGGAGAGACGGTGGGGGGGAGTGAGGGACTGGGGGGAGAGACGGTGGGGGGGGAGTGAGAGACTGGGGGGGAGAGATAGTGGGGGAGTGAGAGACTGGGGGGGAGAGACAGTGGGGGAGTGAGAGACTGGGGGGGAGAGACAGTGGGGGAGTGAGAGACTGGGGGGGAGAGACAGTGGGGGGGAGTGAGGGACTGGGGGGAGAGACGGTGGGGGGGAGTGAGGGACTGGGGGGAGAGACGGTGGGGGGGAGTGAGGGACTGGGGAGAGACAGTGGGGGGGGAGTGAGAGACTGGGGGGGAGAGACAGTGGGGGAGTGAGACTGGGGGGAGAGATGGTGGGGGGGAGTGAGAGACTGGGGGGGAGAGACGGTGGGGGGGAGTGAGAGACTGGGGGGGAGAGACAGTGGGGGGGAGTGAGAGACTGGGGAGAGACGGTGGGGGGGAGTGAGAGACTGGGGGGAGACGGTGGGGGGGGAGTGAGGGACTGGGGAGAGACAGTGGGGGGGGGAGTGAGAGACGGGGGAGACGGTCGGGGGGAGTGAGAGACGAGGGGAGAGATGGTGGGGGGGGAGTGAGGGACTGGGGGGAGAGACGGTGGGGGGGAGTGAGGGACTGGGGGGAGAGACTGGGGGGGAGAGACGGTGGGGGGGAGTGAGAGACTGGGGGGGAGAGACAGTGGGGGAGTGAGAGACTGGGAGGGAGAGACAGTGGGGGGGAGTGAGAGACTGGGGGGGAGAGACAGTGGGGGGGAGTGAGGGACTGGGGGGAGAGACGGTGGGGGGGAGTGAGGGACTGGGGGGAGAGACGGTGGGGGGTAGTGAGAGACTGGGGGGGGAGAGACAGTGGGGGAGTGAGAGACTGGGGGGAGACGGTGGGGTGGGAGTGAGGGACTGGGGAGAGACAGTGGGGGGGGGAGTGAGAGACGGGGGAGACGGTCGGGGGGAGTGAGAGACGAGGGGAGAGATGGTGGGGGGGGAGTGAGGGACTGGGGAGAGACGGTGGGGGGGGAGTGAAGGACTGGGGAGAGATGGTGGGGTGGGAGTGAGAGACTGGGGGGAGACGGTGGGGGGGGAGTGAGGGACTGGGGGGAGACGGTGGGGGGGTAGTGAGAGACTGGGGGGAGACGGGGTGGGGGAGTGAGAGACTGGGGGGAGATGGTGCGGGGGAGTGAGAGACGGGGGGAGTGAGAGACTGGCGAGAGACTGGGGGGGAGTGAGAGACTGGGGGAAAGAGATTCCCTGCGCTTCTTACAATAGCGGTAAATAAAAATCTTTAACATCCACCGACAAGGCCTCATTTAATCATTTTTTCTAAAACCTGCAGGCAGTTATCGCTCAGGATTACACTGAACTGGGACACTCAGGGCATTCAGTTAATTGCAAACAGGTGAGTGGAGCTGGTGTCTGATATGAGCACCTTCATTAGCACAAGAGCACACATAGGAAAGCATTGTCAAGAAGTGTTTCCCTTGAGGGAAAGAATTCTGCTCATTTTTCAACATTGACAGGATTTCAGATATAGGTATTTAAAAAAAGAATGGGAGGAAAGCTCTCTCCTGAATTGACACTGATTCTCTGCTTCCCCTTTTGCTCCAATATTCTTTGCAGAGAGAGTCAGCAAAACAGAGACATGGAGAGAGAGAGGGGGACGGGGACAGGGACACAGAGAGACAGCGAAACAGAGACATGGAGAGAGAGAGGGAGGGACAGAGAGAGAGAGGGGAGGAGATGGGGGCCAGGGACACAGAGAGAGGCGGGGACAGAGAGGGATGAAGGTCCAGGCGGGCGCGTGTAATCTGTTCCTGGGGCAAACAGTTTATAGGCCCGCGGTGAAAGTTTTTTTCTAAAATTCGGACAAGTTTTTAAAGCCAGAAAAAAATACGGGAAAGTGATGTTGAGTGTTCCGCGGTAAGTTCCAGTTAAATTTTGCCAGGTGTTGTCCCCTTTTTGAAAGAATCTATCAGGGTTATTTAAATCATGTTATGAAAGAGGGGAAAAAGCTTGTGTCCCCGTTTGTACCTCAGAGTCTGAGAGACGGAGGGAACGGGAGCAGAAAAAGTGGAAACAACTTCTTCAGAACTGATCCCAACTCATTGCCAAGGCTGGGGATAGATAACCTCAACCGCCTTCTTAGGAAGTTTAACCACTTTATTCACTTTCTGATTGGAGCTCCGTTTGGAATGAGACTTTATTTTATTTTTTGTTGTTATATGTTTAATGACAGCATTGAAGAGGGGAAGAAAAACTTGGAGCAACTTCTTCTGTCAAAGCTGCAATGAGAGCAATGAGACTTGAAAGAATTTAAAGCTTTTTAATGAACTTTTCACAAAAAATGAGCATTAAAAACACTTTCTTTCCCCCTAAGTTTCGATTTTGGAAGAAACAAGCAAAAATCAATTTTCCACTCATCTGAATAAGTTTCAACCAGTCTTGAAGTCCAAATGCTTTTAAAGAGGCTCTGAATTGATTAAAACATTTTAAAATTGAAATTCCGTGCAACGATGCTGTTGAGGGGGAGGGTTTGTAGGAGTTACGTATTACTTTTTATTGACTTTAAAAAAATATATCATTAAGACGTTTAGGAAAAGCACCAAAAAAGGGGAAAAACACAAACCACTTTATTTTAAGAACATAAGAAATGGGAGGAGTCGGCCATTCGGCCCCTCGAGCCTGCTCCGCCATTCAATAAGATCATGGCTAATCATTGACCTCATCTCCACTTTCCTGCACTATCCCCATATCCCTTGATTCCCTTAATATTCAAAAATCTATCGATCTCTGTCTTGAATATAGTCAACGACTGAGCCTCCATAGTCACTGGGGTAGATTCATCACCTCTGAGTGAAGAAATTTCTCCTCATCTCAGTCCTAAATGGCCGACCCCTTATTCAGTGACTCCCCAGCCAGGGGAAACATCCTCCCAGCATCTACCCTGTCAAGCCCTGTATTTTGTATTTTTCAATGAGGTCACCTCTACATCTTCTAAACTCTAGAGAATATAGGCCTAGTCTGTCATTCTATAGCCTGAACAAGTCCCAGGAATAATGTAAATATAGATTTCCTCTTAAACGTTTCATGGAGTGTTAATAGAAACAAGAGTTATGTAATGATGTATAAAACTTTCAGGAAGCTACTTTAGAAGAAACCACTATTCGTTTATTGAGAAAGACACAGAAAATACGATTAAAGTAATAATGTACAATTTCGATTTGGTATAAATGTTTGAAATAGGAGATTAAAAATTGAGAGTACAATGAAGTTTGTTTCCCGCTATTTAATTGCAAAGTACCTAAAATAATTCAACACTTTTCGTGACAAGAGCAGGGATTAATATTGTGGAGAATGTTTGAGAGAAAAACATTAGAAGCGAAATTCGTAAATTAACATCTTTACATCACCATATTCGTAAACATTTCCAAGTCGGTCTGATGGTTCTCCTGTCCTGGAAAAAAGATGAATGTTTATTTCTGTTAAATCATAGCTTTTCCTGCTTTTTGTTTTTAATTCGGTGACACAAATTGTGTATATGTTTTTCTGCACTTGTGAATAAGTGCTGCATTTCTGACATGTTACATGGGGGGGGAGGGGGTGTTGGTTCAACAAGATCTTTGTATAATAGACCTGCTTAAAGCTGATTTTTGAGGAGTGGAATTGATTCATTTTTCAAAGTATTTTAAATAAAACAAATGATTTTTTTCTTTACAGGAGAGCGAACCGTGCTCCAGCCCTGACCGTTTATTCAAAATCATTTTTGTCGGTAATTCCAGTGTAGGGAAAAGCTCTGTTTTAAGACGACTTTGTGGCGATCGTTTTTGCCCTGGAATGTGCGCTACTGTTGGTACGTAAGGTGATGTCAGCTTTCGTCACGTAATATGGATTTATTTTACTGAAATTTACTTTATGAAGCTAATATCTGTTCCACCTGGGAATATTCTTCATCTTTGAACATTTCGTTCAAATCCCAACCAGTAGTAAGAGTTAGAAATGTGCTGGCAACAGAAACATTGCATTCTGCAACATTAGCAACTCATAATTCCTCCATGTGCTCATTAACCCAAAAGATGTGTTAAAATGGTGGAATCCATGTGAACGGTTTGTTGCTGATATCAGATGTCTATCAAAGGCTGATTTTAATTACATTTTCAATTGAATATAAACTTCTCCATAAAGTTACGGGAGGATCTAACTGAAGTGTTCAAAATGATGAAGCGTTTGCGAAGGTAAATAGCTAAATTATTTCCAGTGGTTGGTGAATCGGTAACAAGTGAACATAAACTTGGGATTCCTGTTGAAACTTCAGATGGGTAGAAGGGATTTTTTCACAGAGTAATTAGATTGTGGGACAGTTTCCTAGAACAATATGTCATGGATCCAACCAGGGAACAAGCTATTTTAGATCTTGTATTGTGTAATGAGACAGGGTTAATTAGCAATCTCATAGTAAAGGATCCTCTGGGACAGAGTGATCATAATATGATAGAATTTCACGTTAAGTTTGAGAGTGACTTGCCTAAGTCCGAAACTAGAGTCTTGAAATTAAATAAAGCCAATTACATAGGTATGAGGGGCAAGTTGGCTAAGGTAGATTGAAAAAATAGATTAAAAGGTATGGCGGTAGATAAGCAGTGGCTAGCATTTAAAGAAATATTTCATAATTCTCAACAAAAATACATTCCATTGAGAAACAAAAACTCCACGGGAAAGTGATCCAACCATGGCTAACTAAAGAAGTTAAGGATAGCATTAGATTGAAAGAAGAAGCTTATAATGTTGCAAAGAATAATAGTAAGCCTGAGGATTGGGAGAGTTTCAGAAACCAGAAAAGGTTGACCAAAAAATTGATAAGGGAAAAAATAGAATGGCCCAGAAATTCGGGTCGGAGGCTTCCCGTGGGTGCAAGCCCCCGACCTGCACTTACTTAGCGCGCCGGCCGTTGTGCTGTGGGCCCGCGTGGGATTCCAATCCTGGGCCTCCTCCAACTGCCGGCGCGCAGTGCTTGCGTATCCCAGGGGCGCAGTTAGTTCGAAGCATCCCCTGGGATCACGTGGGCCATGGAGAGCCAATCATAGCAGGGAATCTCTATTCATAGATTTGGCAGGAAGACCTGACAAATCTATGAATAGAGATCGGCCTCAAAACCTAACTAAAACTTCAAATAAAAAAAAATTTTAAATCACATTTTTAAAATAACTATAAATTACATAAAATAACTATTTTAAACAATAATTTAAATTTTTGAAAAAATGTATTACAGTTTTTAACAGGGCTAAAAATAAACTTACCTTTCTTTAAAGTATTTAAAAATAATAAACCTGTGTAAAAATTGTTTTAATTTTACTTAATTCACCACTTACCTTGTTAAAAGCAGGCCTTGCGACTGCTTTTTAAACGTGCAGCTGCTGGAGACTTACCCTCCCGGAGAAACCTGCAAAAAAAAACGGAAGTTCCAGGCATACGCGCTGCCTCTCCGGCGCAAGCGTTCGACCTGTGAACCCCTTCCTTCAGGGGAACGGAAGTTCCGGTTTCCAGCGCATGCGCAGTGCATGCACGAAACCGACACTTTCGTTGGCCTTACGCGTGAGTACCCAGCGCGTACTCACCCGTGGGGATCTGAATTTCTGGCCCATTATGAGAGAAAACTAGCAAGAAATATAAAAGCAGATTTATGAACAGGAAATCGTGTTTGACAAGTCTATAAGAGTATTTTGAGGTGGTAGCTAGCAGAACAGATAAGGGGGAACCAGTGAATGTGGTGTATTTGGATTTTCAGAATGCATTCGATAAGGTGCCACACAAGAGGTTATTGAACAAAATTAGGGCTCATGGGATTGGGGGCAATATACTAGCATGGATTGAGGATTGGTTAACGGACCGAAAACAGAAAGTAGGAATAAACGGGTCATTTTCGGGTTGGCAGGCTGTAAGTAGTGGGATACCGCAAGGATCAGTGCTTGGGCCTCAGCTATTCACAATCTACATAGAAACATAGAAGATAGGAGCAGGAGTAGGCCATTCGGCCCTTCGAGCCTGCTCCACCATTCAATGAGAGCATGGCTGATCATCCAAATTCAGTACCCTGTCCCTGCTTTCTCCCCATCTCCCATCAATGATTTGGATGAGGGGACCAAATGTAATATATCCAAGTTTGCTGATGATACAAAGCTGGGTGGGAATGCAAGTTGTGAGGAGGATGCAAGGAGGCTTCAAGGGGATATAGACAGGCTAAGTGAGTGGGAAAGAACATGGCAAATAGAATATAATATGGAGAAATGTGAAGTTATCCACTTTGGTAGGAAAAATAGAAAAGCAGATTATTTTTTAAATGGTGAGAGATTGGGAAATGTTGGTGTTCAGAGGGACCTGGGTGTCCTTGTACACGAATCACTGAAAGTTAACATGCAGGTACAGCAAGCAATTAGGAAAGCAAATGGTATGTTGGCCTTTATTACAAGAGAATTTGAATACATAGGAATAGGAGGATAGAGCAGATGAATACGTGGCTAAAGAGTTGGTGCAGGAGGGAGGGCTTTAGTTTCCTGGATCACTGGGTCTGCTTCTGGGGAAGGTGCGACCTGTACAAGTTGGACGGGTTGCACCTGAACCAGAACGGGACCAACGTCCTTGCGGGGAGGTTTGCTAGTACTGTTGGGGGTATTTTAAACTAACTTGGCAGAGGGATGGGATACGGAGTGGAGCTATAGTAGGGGGTGATGCACAGACAAATATAGAGGAAAAAATAAGTCAGCCTGGAAGGCAGAGCAAATATGTAACGGCACAAGGGAGTATGGCAAGGCTGGATGACATTTATTTTAATGCAAGGAGTCTTGCGAGTAAGGCAGATAAATTGAAGGTGTTGATGAACACATGGGAGTATGATACTGTTGCTATCACAGAGACATGGTTGAGGGAGGGCAGGACTGGCAGCTCAATATTCCGGGATTTAGAATCTTCAGGCGAGACAGAGGGGGGTGTAAAAGAGCAGGGGGTGTCACAATATTAATCAAGGAGTCAATTACTGCTGTAAGGAGGGATGATATCTTAGCAGGTTCCTCTAATGAGGCCAAATGGGTAGAACTTAAAAACAAAAAGGAGGCAAGCACTTTGCTGGGAGTGTACTATAGGCCCCCAAACAGTCAGGGGGGAGATAGAGGAACAGATATGTAGGCAAATCTCAGAGAAGTGTAGAAATAATAGGGTAATAATAGTAGGGGATTTCAACTTCCCCTATATTAACTGGGATAGTCAGAGTGTGAAAGGCTTAGAGGGTGCAGAATTCTTAAAGTGCATCCAGGAGAGCTTTTTGAGCCAGCATGTAGAAAGTCCAACAAGAGAGGGGGCGGTACTGGACCTAATTCTAGGGAATGTGGCCGGGCAAGTGGTAGAAGTGTCAGTAGGAGAGCATTTTGATGACAGTGACCATAATTCGGTGAGATTTAAGGTAGTCATGGAAAAGGACAAAGATGGACCGGAAATAAAGGTTCTAAATTGGGGGAAGGCTGATTTTAATTTGATAAAGCAGGATCTGGCCAAAGTGGTCTGGGATCAGCTACTTGTAGGAAAATCTACATCAGAGCAGTGGGAGACTTTCAGAAAGGAAATAGAGAGAGTACAGCGTCAACATGTTCCCGTAAAGGTCAAGGGTGGGACCAACAAGTCCAGGGAACCCTGGATGTCAAGGGATATACAAGAATGGATTAGGAAAAAAAGGGAGGCTTTTGGCAGATACAAAGGACTAAAAACAGTGGAAGCCCTAAAGGAGTATAGAAAGTGCAGGGGGGTACTTAAAAAAAAAAAATTAGGAGAGCGAAGAGGGGGCATGAAAAAACACTGGCGGGCAAAATAAAGGAAAATCCCAAGGTGTTTTATAAGTATATTAAGGGCAAGAGGATAACCAGGGAAAGAGTAGGGCCCATTAGGGACCAAAGTGGCAATCTGTGTGTAGAGCCAGAAGATGTAGGTGAGGTTTTAAATGAATATTTTGCATCTGTGTTCACTATGGAGAAGGACGATGTAGGCATAGAAATCAGGCAGGGGGATTGTGATATACTTGATCAAATTAGTATTGAGAGGGAGGAGGTACTAGCGGTTTTAGCGGGCTTAAAAGTGGATAAACCGCCCCCCCGCCCCCCGGCCCAGACGAGATGTATCCCAGGCTGCGCTGTGAGGCAAGGGGGGAGATTGCAGGGGCTCAGACACAAATTTTCAGAACCTCTCTGGCCACAGGGGAGGTGCCAGAGGACTGGAGGACAGCTAACGTAGTACCATTATTCAAGAAGGGTAGTAGGGATTGTTGTGTATGTAATATGTGTGCTACTTTGAACCTATGGACAGGACTGCACTACTTGTAGGGCGTAGTGATACGCAGTACCACTCCTGGCCATAGGGGTATAAATAGTACTGTGGGTACTGATCTCCCCTCAGTTCCCGCCTGTGGGCATGAAGTAAAGACCTACGTGCAGTCCCTACCTCCAACCAGTAAAGACCTGTTTGAGTTATACGTTTAAGTCTTTGTGTTAATTGTTCAATACAATACACATACTTAACACTGGCGACGAGTCGGTTCGAACCCTGCGGCAGTTATTCCACGGCGGCTTCGTCCAAAGACAGGACGTTGAAGAGAGGTTTCAATCCTCAACACCCCACTCAAAACTGAAGGGCAGGAGAAATCCTGACAGCTTCCAGCGACTGGAAGCGACAGGCATTAGGACCCTGAAGCCTCCATAACCTCGTGGGTAAGCCGAGCAGCGTTGGCTGCAAAGACAGGGCCACCGATCGGGAGATAAGGGCGATCGCAATCCCTGATAAGAGCCGCGGTGAAACGCGCGAGCGGGTAAGCCAGAGCCCGGGAGGGAGCGAGCAAGAGCCACGCGAGCGGGTGAGCCAGAGGCCGGGAGCCGCTTCAAGTGCGAGGCGCAGCGCGGGCCAGCGATCGGGACCAAAGATAAGGGCCGCACTCGGACTGAAAGGCGCGGCGGCTGCAGAAGCTCAAGGTGCGAGAGCCGCGGTGCACAGCGCGGGCTATCGATCGCACAGAAGATAAGGGCCGAGAGCCGCTTCGGTCGGGAGCCACTTCGCGATCCAGCGATCGCATCCGCTGATAAGGGCCGCACTCGGGCGATCGCGGCGAAGATAAGGGCCGCACTCGGGGGCTGAAGGGAGACGGTGTCGGGGGACGGGTGAAGACCGCCAAGCGCGGGAAAACCGCCATTTTGTGGGCGGAGGACGACGGCAAGAGCGGGAAGCCGCCATCTTTGATAACAAGTAAAGAAAATAAAATCTGAGAAATTGCAAATCTACAATGCCTAAACACGGGAATATTAGCACCTTTGATAGTGACCTCGAAGATTGGGCCATATATGTTGAAAGAGTAAAAAGTTATTGTAAGGCCAATAAAATTCGTGACCAAGATAAAGCTCTAACATTATTAAATTTAATGGGTGCGAAGACATACGGGCAATTGAAACACCTGTTATCACCAGATGAACCGGCGGATAAGACGTTCGATGAGATTGTTACTGTCCTGAAAGATCATCTAAACCCCACGCCGCTGATGCTAGCGGAACGATTTAAATTTTACGACAGAAGGCAGCTACAGCATGAAAGCAATGCTGAATATTTGCTGGAATTGCGTAAATTAGCGAAATATTGCCAGTTTGGAACGGGACTGACAGATGCACTACGAGACAAATTTGTGTGTGGTTTATTTAAACAGGATACACAAAAGCGACTGCTCGAGGAGAATGAGCTGACGCTTGAGAAAGCGGTCACTATGGCAGCAGCACACGAAGCCGCAGCGAGAGGCACGGCAGTAATGCAGCTACGGTCACCGGAGCTCAGTGCACACAAATTGGGTGTGAGTTCTGGCAAATGTTATCGTTGTGGAAAGACAACGCATGATCAGAACCAGTGTTGGTTTAAAAACCAAGAATGTAGAACTTGTGGTAGGCTTGGACATATAGCTAGAGTATGCAGGTCAGGGAAGAAGACCAGCAACAAGAAGTCACCGCAAGGAAAATACGCAAAGGTACACAAGGTGACCGAACAGGAGTCCGATTCAGACGCTAGCAGTAATGAACTGGCTAGCTTAAGCTGTAATGAACTGGCTAGCTTAAGAGTACTCAACGCTGGTAAGGGTGCAGACCTCCAGACAATTTGGGTCACTCTTCAGATAGAAGGAGTCCAAGTAAAACTGGAATTGGACACTGGATCGGCATTGACGGTCATAAATAAGAAAGATTACGGAAAGTTATTCCAACATATTCCCCTACAGGATACGGGGATTATATTGAAAACATACACAGGGCAAAGAGTGTACCCCATCGGGAAAATAGAGGTTGCAGTGGTCCACAAGGGCGAAGACAGTCAAATAATGGACTTATATGTGATATCTGAAGGAGGCCCTCCACTACTAGGACGGGAGTGGATTAGGAAAATGAATATGGACTGGCATTTCCTACAAACAATAACGAGTGAGAACTCGGTGAAGATAGTCGGCCCAGACTCTGGAACGGATGATGGTAAGCCCAACTCAGGTGCAAAAGACAAAGTTTCAGCACAGAATTCCACTGAGCAACAACAACATAGTTTAACTGTGGATTCTGAGTCTGGCAAGTCTACTGATGTGCCCATTTCTGAGGGACACCAGGCTCAAACTCAACTCCATTTCAAACTACAACAGCAATTAGAACAAATGCTTCGCCGTTTTGAGCAAGAGTTGAATGCAACGAAAGAGTTCTTTGATATAGAGTTGGAGAATCTGGAAAGACAACAGAAGCAGCTGATGGAGAAAATGGAGCAGGAGCACACAAAACGTCTGATGTCAGAGGAGTTAACGGTCAGCCAACTCCTGCATATGCTGAAGGACAGGACTCTGAAATGGGAAAAACTTGAACACGCACTTCAATATTCAAACGAAAGGGGTTCGGAGCTCTCAAAGGTTATTGGAAGAGCTGAGGTGGCAACACAGACTGAGATGACTGCAACAGAGCAGCCCTTGGATGCCAAAAGTACGCTGACCACGTCAACGTAGAACAACAGACCGCTGAAACAGCTGCTCCGGTAGAGGGATTGAATAGTCCGATCAATCAATCTCCAAAAGAAGTTGAAGTAGTAAAATCTCAAATGAGGTCATTAGTAAACGACTTGCTGAAAGCCCAGAAAAAGCTGGATGAAGAGGTACGCATGAAGAAGTCTCTTCAGGAAAGATGTCTGGACTTGGAACAAAAGCTGGCTAACGCCCAGCTGGGTATGGAGGAAATAGAAGACCCTCTCGCTGGCCTAGATCAGGACGACACCGAATATTACTATGTCCTGTCCTGCCCAACTTGTAACTTCGACTCCCACCATACAGAAATCATGGAGGAGCACCGAAAGTCTACGGAACATCGGGAGAAGGTGGCTCTACTACGGAAAAAGGAGGGAGAGAAGGAGGAACTGCGCATGCAGCTGGCAGCTGGCAGCTGACAGTGGAGCCCAGAGAGTCTCCAAGAAGCAGAAAAGGAAAAGTCGAAACAGAAGATGACCCATCTGAACCATTATTACCTCTACCAGATCACACACGTGGTCCCTCCGAACGGAGCCAATTCAGTTTGGAAGTTCAAACTGTTAAATCCATGGAAGGACTATTAAAGGAGTCACTCCAGCAACGTGAACCGACTACACCACAGAGATTGAATCTGTGAACTGTTTTCCGCAGAGACTGAATCTGTGATCTCTTTTGACATGAAGTTATCTATGTATCTATGTTATTCTGTTATGTAAACCTGAAGTTATATATGTATATATGTTATTACGTTATGTTAAATGGGGAGATGACTGTAAAGCTAAGAAGGGAGGAATGTTGTGTATGTAATATGTGTGCTACTTTGAACCTATGGACAGGACTGCACTACTTGTAGGGCGTAGTGATACGCAGTACCACTCCTGGCCATAGGGGTATAAATAGTACTGTGGGTACTGATCTCCCCTCAGTTCCCGCCTGTGGGCATGAAGTAAAGACCTACGTGCAGTCCCTACCTCCAACCAGTAAAGACCTGTTTGAGTTATACGTTTAAGTCTTTGTGTTAATTGTTCAATACAATACACATACTTAACAGGGATAAACCAGGGAATTAAAGGCCAGTGAGCATAACATCAGTGGTAGGGAAATTATTGGAAAAAATTCTGAGGGACAGAATTAGTCTCCACTTGGAGAGGCAAGGATTAATCAAGGATAGTCAGCATAGCTTTGTCAGGGGGAGATCATGTCTAACCAATATTGAATTTTTCGAGGGGGTGACTAGGTGTGTGGATGAGGGTAGTGCAGTTGATGTAGTCTACATGGACTTCAGTAAGGCTTTTGACAAAGTCCCGCATGGGAGACTGGTCAAGAAGGTAAGAGTCCATGGGATCCAGGGCAGTTTGGCACATTGGATCCAAAATTGGCTTAGTGGCAGGAGGCAGAGGGTGATGGTCGAAGGTTGTTTTTGTGACTGGAAGCCTGTGTCCAGTGGTGTACCGCAGGGATCGGTGCTGGGTCCTTTGCTGTTTGTAGTGTACATTAATGATTTAGATACAAATGTAGGAGGTATGATCAGTAACACGATGACACGAAAATTGGTGGAGTGGTAAATAGCGAGGAGGGAAGCCTCAGGCTACAGGATAATATAGATGGGTTGGTTAGATGGGCAGAACAGTGGCAAATGGAATTTAACCCTGAAAAGTGTGAGGTGATGCATTTTGGGAGGACTAACAAGACAAGGGAATACACAATGAATGGTAGGACCCTAGGAAGGACAGAGGATCAGAGGGACCTTGGTGTGCATGTACATAGATCCCTGAAGGCAGCAGGACAGGTGGATAAGGTGGTTCAAAAGGCATATGGGATACTTGCCTTCATTAGCCGAGGCATAGAATATAAGAGCAGGGAGGTTATGATGGAGCTGTACAAAATGCTAGTTAGGCCACAGCTGGAATACTGTGTGCAGTTCTGGTCGCCACACTATAGGAAGGCTTTAATTGCATTGGAGAGGGTGCAGAGGAGGTTCACCAGGATGTTACCTGGGCTGGAGCTCTTCAGCTATGAAGAGAGATTGGACAGGCTGGGGTTTTCCTTAGAGCAGAGAAGGCTGAGGGGGGACCGGATTGAGGTGTACAAAATTATGAGGGGCATAGATAGGGTAGATAGAAAAGAACTCTTCCCCTTATTAGAGGGGTCAATAACCAGGGGGGCATAGTTTCAAGGTAAGGGGCAGGAGATTTAGAGGGGATTTGAGGAAAAACTTTTTCACCCAGAGGGTGGTTGGAATCTGGAACTCACTGCCTGAAAAGGTGGTAGAGGCAGGAACCCTCACAACATTCAAGAAGCATTTCGATGAGCACTTGAAATGCCATAGCATACAAGGCTACGGACCAAGTGCTGGAAAATGGGATTAGAATAGACAGGGCTTGATGGCCGGCACGGACACGATGGGCCAAAGGGCCTCTTTCTGTGCTGTATACCTCTATGACAAGAGTAAAGTCATCTTACTGCAGTTATATAGGGCCCGGGTGAGACCACACCTGGAGTATTGTGTACCGTTTTGGTCTCCTTGCCTAAGGAAAGATATACTTGCCATAGAGGGAGTGCATCGAAAGTTCACCAGACTGGTTCCTGGGATGGGGGGGATTGTTCTATGAGGAGAGATTGAGTAGACTAGGCCTATATTCTCTAGAGTTTAGAAGAATGAGAGGTGATCTCATTGAAACATACAAAATTCTTACAGGGCTTGACAGGGTCGATGCAGGGAGGATGTTTCCCCTGGCTGGGGAGTCTAGAACCAGGGGTCACAGTCTCAAAATAAGGGGTTGGCCATTTAGGACTGAGATGAGGAGAAATTTCTTCACTCAGAGGGTGGTGAATCTTTGGAATTCTCTACCCCAGAGGGCTGTGGAGGCTCAGTCGTTGAGTATATTCAAGACTGAGATCGATAGATTTTTGAATATTCAGGGAATCAAGGGATATGGGGATAGTGCAGGAAAGTGGAGATGAGGTAGAAGATCAGCCATGATCTTATTGAATAGCAGAGCAGGTTCAAAGTGCCAAATGGCCGACTCCTGCTCCTATTTCAGATTTAGTAAATTAACTGGAGTTAAATGCCACAGCTGTTTTGGTGGGATTTGAACTAGTGTTAATCATTAGGCCAAGTTTCTGGATTACTAGCCCAGTAACATAACCACTATGCTACCATACTGCCTCCATACGGGATACTTTCCTTTATTAGCTGAGGCATAGAATACAAGAGCAGGATAAAACTGTATAAAACACTGGTTAGGCCACAGCTAGAGTACTGCGTGCAGTTCTGGTCACCGCATTACAGGAAAGATGTGATTGCACTAGAGAGGGTACAGAGGAGATTTACGAGGATGTTGCCAGGACTGGAGAATTTTAGCTACGAGGAAAGATTGGAGAGGCTGGGGTTGTTTTCTTTTGAACAGAGGATGCTGAGGAGAGACTTGATTGCGGTGTATAAAATTATGAGGGGCCTCGATAGAGTGGATAGGAAGGATCTATTTCCTTTAGCTGAGAGGTCAATAACCAGGAGGCACAGATATAAAGTAATTGGCTGAAGGATTAGCGGAAAGTTGAGGGGAATTTTTTTCACCCAGAGGTTGGTGGGGGTCTGGAACTTGCTGCCTGAAAGGGTGGTAGGGGCAGAAACTCGCATCACATTTAAAAAGTACTTGGATATGCACTTGATGTGCTGTAACCTACAGGGCTACAGGCCTAGAGCTGGACAGTGGGACTAGGCTGGTGAACTCTTTTTTGGCCGGCACAGACACGATGGGCCGAATGGCCTCCTTCTGTGCTGTAAATTTCTATGATTCTATGAGGCAGGTTCCCATGTGGTGAAACGGGATTGGAGGAGGCAGGTTCCCATGTGGTGAAATGGGATTGGAGGAGGTGAGTTCCCGTGTGGTGAAACGGGATTGGAGGAGGCAGGTTCCCATGTGGTGAAATGGGATTGGACGAGGCAGGTTCCCATGTGGTGAAATGGGATTGGAGGAGGCAGGTTCCCATGTGGTGAAATGGGATTGGAGGAGGCAGGTTCCCATGTGGTGAAATGGGATTGGAGGAGGTGAGTTCCCGTGTGGTGAAACGGGATTGGAGGAGGTGAGTTCCCATGTGGTGAAACGGGATTGGAGGAGGTGAGTTCCCATGTGGTGAAACGGGATTGGAGGAGGCAGGTTCCCATGTGGTGAAACGGGATTGGAGGAGGCAGGTTCCCATGTGGTGAAACGGGATTGGAGGAGGCAGGTTCCCATGTGGTGAAACGGGATTGGAGGAGGTGAGTTCCCATGTGGTGAAACGGGATTGGAGGAGGCAGGTTCCCATGTGGTGAAACGGGATTGGAGGAGGCGAGTTCCCGTGTGGTGAAACGGGATTGGAGGAGGCAGGTTCCCATGTGGTGAAATGGGATTGGAGGAGGTGAGTTCCCGTGTGGTGAAACGGGATTGGAGGAGGCAGGTTCCCGTGTGGTGAAACGGGATTGGAGGAGGCAGGTTCCCGTGTGGTGAAATGGGATTGGAGGAGGCAGGTTCCCATGTGGTGAAACGGGATTGGAGGAGGTGAGTTCCCATGTGGTGAAACGGGATTGGAGGAGGCAGGTTCCCATGTGGTGAAACGGGATTGGAGGAGGCGAGTTCCCGTGTGGTGAAACGGGATTGGAGGAGGCAGGTTCCCATGTGGTGAAATGGGATTGGAGGAGGTGAGTTCCCGTGTGGTGAAACGGGATTGGAGGAGGCAGGTTCCCGTGTGGTGAAACGGGATTGGAGGAGGCAGGTTCCCGTGTGGTGAAACGGGATTGGAGGAGGCAGGTTCCCGTGTGGTGAAATGGGATTGGAGGAGGCAGGTTCCCATGTGGTGAAATGGGATTGGAGGAGGTGAGTTCCCATGTGGTGAAACGGGATTGGAGGAGGCAGGTTCCCATGTGGTGAAACGGGATTGGAGGAGGCGAGTTCCCGTGTGGTGAAACGGGATTGGAGGAGGTGAGTTCCCGTGTGGTGAAACGGGATTGGAGGAGGCAGGTTCCCATGTGGTGAAACGGGATTGGAGGAGGCGAGTTCCCGTGTGGTGAAACGGGATTGGAGGAGGCCGGTTCCCGTGTGGTGAAACGGGATTGGAGGAGGCAGGTTCCCGTGTGGTGAAACGGGATTGGAGGAGGCGAGTTCCCGTGTGGTGAAACGGGATTGGAGGAGGTGAGTTCCCGTGTGGTGAAACGGGATTGGAGGAGGCGAGTTCCCGTGTGGTGAAACGGGATTGGAGGAGGCCGGTTCCCGTGTGGTGAAACGGGTTTGGAGGAGGCGAGTTCCCGTGTGGTGAAACGGGATTGGAGGAGGCGAGTTCCCGTGTGGTGAAACGGGATTGGAGGAGGCGAGTTCCCGTGTGGTGAAACGGGATTGGAGGAGGCAGGTTCCCGTGTGGTGAAATGGGTTCTTTCGGTGCCCGAATTTCTAGGATCACGATTAACTAGACACAGTCCCAACAGGTTAATTATTACAAGTTGATAGTGAACCACTTTCATTGTCTTTATCCCTGTGGAATGTACCAGAATTTGAATTCTAACCAGTGATGGCACAAATTAAAGTGTTGTCCGTCCACAACCCTGAAAACTCCCTTAGCAACAGCAATTTGCATTGATATAGCGCCTTTAACATAGGAAAACATTAGCAAGGGGACATTTTTTAAGACATAAAAGCTGCAACATTCCTGTGGCCTGACGGGGCAGAAACAGACATCTGGCAGGGTGGAGATGGGGACGGGGCGGGGCGGGGCTTGTGGATGGGGCGGGGCTTGTGGTGGATGGGGCGGGGCTTGTGGTGGACAGGGCGGGGCTTGTGGGGGCAGGGCTTGTGGTGGATGAGGCGGGGCTTGTGGTGGATGAGGCCAGGCTGGGCGGGGCTTGTGGTGGACGGGGCGGGGCTTGTGGTGGATGAGGCCAGGCTGGGCAGGGCTTGTGGTGGATGGGGCCAGGCTGGGCGGAGCTTGTGGTGGACGGGGCGGGGCTTGTGGTGGACGGGGCGGGGCTTGTGGTGGGTGAGGCTGGGCGGGGCTTGTGGTGGACGGGGCGGGGCTTGTGGTGGGTGGGGCTTGTGGTGGGCGGGGCTTGGGCCAGTACTGGGTCACCCTGCACCCACTACCTTTTCAAGCTTCACAAACTTCTGTAATATCCAGGGATGGTGATGAATATCAGCTGATGAGACTGAGTGTGACAATATCTGGTTTGTGGGGTATCGCTCCAGCCTGGACACAAGGCCCCGGGTATTCGTGGCACGTCTTTGCAGAGTCGCTTAGCCGGGATTGTTCAGATCCGCTGCCTCCCTTGTTGCTGATGAGCTGATCGGATATCTCTCTTGCTTTGTGTTCTATGAAGATTGCATCACTTCTCAGGGCATTAAAACCAACCACATATTGTGGGACTGGAGTCAGGTGTAGGCCGGGCCACTGGTGGAATGGTTTCTGCCTCAACCAATCCTTGTAGGTGAGATTGAGGGCAAAGGTCAGGCAGATGTTTGTAGCGAGAAAATTGCTTCTAAATAGTAAATTCATTTTAACAAATTATATAAATTATACTCCATGTGCAAACACCTGTATTATACATTGTTTATAAACGCTTCTATATAAAAATTGTTTTTACTTCCAGGTATAGATTATCATGTGAAAACTGTAAATGTTGATAACAGTCTGGTGGCTCTTCAACTCTGGGACACTGCAGGACAGGAACGGTAGGTTAATGGCGAGTTAATCTTATTGTGGGCACTTCATAAAGGAGTCATGTAGTCTGCATGTCTATAGGCTAGAATAATGTTTTTACTACATAGAATATTGTTTAACGGTTATCATTCTATCAGAATTTATTGCCCATCTCTAGGTGCCCTGAGAAGGTGGTGAGATTCCTTCCGTAGCTGCTCAGTAACTGGTTAGATCACTTCAGAGAGCATCAAGAGTTAACCACACAGTGTGGGACTGGGGTTACGTGTAGGGCAGACTAGGTAAGGACGGCAGGTTTCCTCCCCTGATGAGCAACTAGTTGGGGTTTAATGGTCATTTTTGTCGTGTTGACCACCAATTATCAGATTTATTGAACTGAGTTGTGCAACTAGCTGTGATAGGCTATAACCATTACCCTTCCGTATGTGCTGCCTCGACACAGAAACAGACCCTCACAAACTCCATTAAATCCAATACCCGCAAATTACCTACACGGGTGAATCCTTAAATAACTTACTGCTTCCTTTTTCTTGGTGTGAGGACAGAACAATTCTGAATCTTGCAGACTTGCGTCTGGGACGTGTCGATATGCATCTGGACCCACCTGAAGACCGCCTACTTCCACCTCTGTAACATCGCCCATCTCCACCCCCCGCCTCAGCTCATCTGCTGCTGAAACCCTCACCCCTGCCTTTGTTACCTCCAGACTCGACTATTCCAATGTTCTCCTGGTCAGCCTCCCACGTTCTACCCGACATAAACTTCAGCTCATCAAAAACTCTGCTGCCCCATATCCTAACTCGCACCGAGTCCCATTCATCCATTACCCCTGTGCTCGCTGATCTACATTGGCACCCAGTCCGGCAACACCTCGCCCCCTCCCTATCTCTGTAACCTCCTCCAGCCCTACAACCCTCTAAAGATCTCTGTGCTCCTCTAATTCTGCCCTCCTGAGCATCCCCGATTTAATCGCTCCACCATTGGCGGCCGTGCCTTCAGCTGCCAAGGCCCTAAGCTCTGGAATTCCCTCCCTAAACCTTTCCGCCTCTCTTTCCTCCTTTTAAAACGCTTCTTAAAACCTACCTCTTTGACCCTTATGTGGCTCAGTGTCAAATTTTGTTTGATAATCACTCCTGTGAAGCGCCTTGGGACGTTTTACTATGTTAAGGATGCTATATAAATGCAAGTTGTTTTCTTGTAACAATGCGTCTGGACCAGTAGATGAGAGTCTGGGACTTAGTTAGTTTACTTAGCTTTATGACACTGCATGATTGCCAATCTATCAGAGAATGGCGCGTGACTGCATTACAGTAATATCCATCAGTGGTTTAATGTTGACACATGGGAATGTATTTTGATTTAATTTTTAAGTATATTTTGTGAATTTAAAAATGGCAAAACAGCAAATTTGATGTTTATGAAGATAATTTTTTAAAATAAACTTTTCAAATCTTTCAAATTGGGGGTGTTTGTTGTTAAAACCTTCAGTGCGATGACTTGTTTAATGTTGCAGGTTTCGCAGTATTACGAAGCAGTTCTTCCGTAAGGCCGATGGAGTTGTTCTGATCTACGACATCACAGCTGCGATGAGCTTTAGCGCCGTTCGGCAGTGGCTGGAGAGCGTGCAGGTTCCGTGACTAGATTCTCTCATACTTTGTGACAACACAGATTCTGCAAATCGTTGTGTAGCATGGTGCCAAATTTAGCTAAATTTTGTAATTTTTTCTTCCCTCTTTAGTGTTGTTTTATCTATTTAGTAACTTTTCACGTCAGCAAAGTCACCGTTACTGAGGCAAACAAACTCTTTCGCTTTAAGATAAAGTGTTGTGTGAATCACAAAGTTTGGTGCCTTTCCTTGGAGATCTGTGCCTGAAATAGTTATTGACAAATTGGCACCAAATCGCACGGTGCAACGTGAGCACAGCAGACAACCCCACGAGAGAGTGTGAGCACAGCAGACAACCCCACGAGAGAGTGTGAGCACAGCACACAACCCCACGAGAGAGTGGGAGCACAGCACACAACCCCACGAGAGAGTGTGAGCACAGCAGACAACCCCACGAGAGAGTGAGCACAGCAGACAACCCCAAGAGAGAGTGTGAGCACAGCACACAGCCCCACGAGAGAGTGTGAGCACAGCACACAACCCCACGAGAGAGTGAGAGCACAGCAGACAACCCCAAGAGAGAGTGTGAGCACAGCACACAGCCCCACGAGAGAGTGTGAGCACAGCACACAACCCCACGAGAGAGTGGGAGCACAGCACACAACCCCACGAGAGAGTGGGAGCACAGCACACAACCCCACGAGAGAGTGGGAGCACAGCACACAACCCCACGAGAGAGTGTGAGCACAGCACACAACCCCACGAGAGAGTGTGAGCACAGCACACAACCCCACGAGAGAGTGAGCACAGCAGACAACCCCACGAGAGTGTGTGAGCACAGCAGACAACCCCACGAGAGAGTGTGAGCACAGCAGACAACCCCACGAGAGAGTGTGAGCACAGCACACAACCCCACGAGAGAGTGTGAGCACAGCAGACAACCCCACGAGAGAGTGTGAGCACAGCAGACAACCCCAAGAGAGAGTGTGAGCGCAGCACACAACCCCACGAGAGAGTGAGAGCACAGCACACAACCCCACGAGAGAGTGTGAGCACAGCACACAACCCCACGAGAGAGTGAGCACAGCAGACAACCCCACGAGAGAGTGAGCACAGCAGACAACCCCACGAGAGAGTGTGAGCACAGCACACAACCCCACGAGAGAGTGTGAGCACAGCACACAAACCCTAGAGAGAGAGAGAGAGAGAGCACAGCACACAAACCCACGAGAGAGTGTGAGCACAGCACACAACCCCACGAGAGAGTGTGAGCACAGCACACAACCCCACGAGAGAGAGAGAGCACAGCACACAAACCCACGAGAGAGTGTGAGCACAGCACACAACCCCACGAGAGAGTGTGAGCACAGCAGACAACCCCACGAGAGAGTGTGAGCACAACACACAACCCCACGAGAGAGTGTGAGCACAGCACACAACCCCACGAGAGAGTGTGAGCACAGCACACAACCCCACGAGAGAGTGAGCACAGCAGACAACCCCACGAGAGAGTGAGCACAGCAGACAACCCCACGAGAGAGTGTGAGCACAGCACACAACCCCACGAGAGAGTGTGAGCACAGCAGACAACCCCACGAGAGAGTGTACCCCACGAGAGAGTGTGAGCACAGCACACAACCCCACGAGAGTGTGAGCACAGCACACAACCGCACGAGAGAGTGTGAGCACAGCACACAACCTCACAAGAGTGTGAGCACAGCACACAAACCCACAAGAGAGTGTGAGCACAGCAGACAACCCCACGAGAGAGTGTGAGCACAGCACACAAACCCACGAGAGAGTGTGAGCACAGCACACAACCCCACGAGAGAGTGTGAGCACAGCACACAACCCCACGAGAGAGTGTGAGCACAGCACACAACCCCACGAGAGAGAGTGAGCACAACACACAACCCCACGAGAGAGTGTGAGCACAGCACACAACCCCACGAGAGAGTGTGAGCACAGCACACAACCCCACGAGAGAGAGTGAGCACAGCACACAACCCCACGAGAGAGTGAGCACAGCACACAACCCCACGAGAGAGAGTGAGCACAGCACACAACCCCACGAGAGTGTGAGCACAGCACACAACCCCACGAGAGAGAGTGAGCACAGCACACAACCCCATGAGAGAGAGTGAGCACAGCACACAACCCCATGAGAGAGTGTGAGCACAGCACACAACCCCACGAGAGTGTGAGCACAGCACACAACCCCACGAGAGAGTGTGAGCAGAGCACACAACCCCACGAGGGAGTGTGAGCACAGCACACAACCCCACGAGAGAGTGTGAGCACAGCACACAACTCCACGAGAGAGTGTGAGCACAGCACACAACCCCACGAGAGAGAGTGAGCACAGCACACAACCCCATGAGAGAGTGTGAGCACAGCACACAACCCCACGAGAGAGTGTGAGCACAGCACACAACCCCACGAGAGAGAGTGAGCACAGCACACAACCCCACGAGAGAGTGAGCACAGCACACAACCCCACGAGAGAGTGAGCACAGCACACAACCCCACGAGAGAGAGTAAGCACAGCACACAACCCCACGAGAGTGTGAGCACAGCACACAACCCCACGAGAGAGAGTGAGCACAGCACACAACCCCATGAGAGAGTGTGAGCACAGCACACAACCCCACGAGAGAGTGAGCACAGCACACAACCCCACGAGAGAGAGTGAGCACAGCACACAACCCCACGAGAGTGTGTGAGCAAAGCACACAACCCCACGAGAGAGTGTGAGCACAGCACACAACCCCACGAGAGTGTGATCTCTGCTTCTGATACTGAGCCCAGAATGAGGGTGTATGAACAAAAGAACTTGCATTTATATAGCGCGTTTCACGGCCTTAGGATGTCCCGAAGTGCTTTACAGCCAACGAAATATTTCTGAAGCGTAGTCACTGTATAAAATCCACTCTTAATTGCACCATTTTCTAACTGGCAAAAATTCACCTCTCTGAATAGAGAAGGACTCTTTTTAGGATATTCAGTTATGGGGTACAGAGAAGGATATTCAGTTATTGGGGTACAGAGAAGGATATTCAGTTATTGGGGTACAGAGAACGATATTCAGTTATTGGGGCACAGAGAAGGATATTCAGTTATTGGGGTACAGAGAAGGATATTCAGTTATTGGGGTACAGAGAAGGATATTCAGTTATTGGGGTACAGGAAGGATATTCAGTTATTGGGGTACAGAGAAGGAGATTCAGTTATTCGGGTACAGAGAAGGATATTCAGTTATTGGGGTACAGAGAAGGATATTCAGTTACTGGGGTACAGAGAAGGCTATTCAGTTATTGGGGTACAGAGAAGGATATTCAGTAGTTGGGGTACAGAGAAGGATATTCAGTTATTGGGGTACAGAGAAGGATATTCAGTTATTGGGGTACAGAGAAGGATATTCAGTTATTGGGGTACAAAGAAGGATATTCAGTTAATGGGGTACAGGGAAGGATATTCAGTTATTGGGGTACAGAGAAGGATATTCAGTTACTGGGGTACAGAGAAGGATATTCAGTTATTGGGGTACAGAGAAAGATATTCAGTTATTGGGGTACAGAGAAGGATATTCAGTTACTGGGGTACAGAGAAGGATATTCAGTTGTTGGGGTACAGAGAAGGATATTCAGTTAATGGGGTACAAGGAAGGATATTCAGTTATTGGGGTACAGAGAAGGATAATCAGTTATTGGGGTACAGAGAAGGATATTCAGTTACTGGGGTACAGAGAAGGGCTACACGTTAATCCCAGAATTGAAGGGAATGACGTGTGAGGAAAGATTGGCGACCCTGGGTCTTTTCTCTCTTGAAAAGAGACTGAGTGGGAAAATGATAGAAATGTTTAAATTAATGAAAGATTTGGATAAATTGGATCCAAGTAAGATTTTCTGTCGTGTTCAGAATTTAAGCACAAGTCATACTTACAAGTTATGGACAACAAAAGCAAATAGGAAATGCAGGAGGAACTTTCTTACTAAAAGGGCGGTGAGTGTGTGGAACAGATTACTGGCATGGGGGTGGAACAAGAAACATTAACGGGAAGAAGGAACCGGACAACGGATTCAGGGTTATTAGAAATGCACCAAGGGAACACTGTGGATAGGAGGGCTCGATGGGCCGAAGGGAACACTGTGGATAGGAGGGCTCGATGGGCCAAAGGGAACACTCTGGATAGGAGGGGTCGATGGGCTGAAGGGAACACTGTGGATAGGGCTCGATGGGCTGAAGGGAACAGTGTGGGTAGGAGGGCTAGATGGGCTGAAGGGAACACTGTGGATAGGAGGGGTAGATGGGCTGAAGGGAATAGTGTGGGTAGGAGGGCTCGATGGGCTGAAGGGAACAGTGTGGGTAGGAGGGCTCGATGGGCTGAAGGGAACAGTGTGGGTAGGAGGGCTCGATGGGCCGAAGGGAACAGTGTGGGTAGGAGGGCTCGGTGGGCCGAAGGGAACAGTGTGGGTAGGAGGGCTCGATGGGCCGAAGGGAACAGTGTGGGTAGGAGGGCTCGATGGGCCGAAGGGAACAGTGTGGGTAGGAGGGCTCGATGGGCCGAAGGGAACAGTGTGGGTAGGAGGGCTCGATGGGCTGAAGGGAACACTGTGGGTAGGAGGGCTCGATGGGCCGAAGGGAACAGTGTGGGTAGGGGGGCTCGATGGGCCGAAGGGAACAGTGTGGGTAGGAGGGCTCGATGGGCCGAAGGGAACAGTGTGGGTAGGAGGGCTCGATGGGCCGAAGGGAACAGTGTGGGTAGGAGGGCTCGATGGGCCGAAGGTGACTGGTTTGGGCAGAGGCATCTGATGTCTGTATCCGTTCAGCAATATTCAGAGTGAGGCTGGATGCTGGGAGCTGTATTAGTTTATGGAGCTGTTTAAGATGTGATGCGGAGTCTTGTGTTCACAGGAGGGAGCAGGGCCTGAGGTTTTAATCCTGCTCCTGGCCAATAAATCTGATCTGGAAAGTGAGCGTCAGGTTGCTTGTGAAGAGGGGCAGCGATTGGCTAAGGTTTGTATTCCAAGAGCTATATTACTAACTCTTTAAAACATCTATAATTTAAAGGTTTCAAAATATTTTTGCCAAAATCAAAAGGGCCGCCTGAGGAATGGGAGAATCCCAGACATTTACAGTAAGTCTGGGAGTGACCATAGTGCAGGAACTGAGCCCAACACAAAAACTGGCTCAATGACTCGCTCCCAGTGTAAAGGAGCATCGATGAACTCTGCAAAACCCACAGGCAGCTCACTGAAGAGAAAGGTTCCGTTGACAATTCAAGGTGGGAGTCGTGTTAATGACACTAATTTTTAACTTAAAAGTAATGTAATTTTTCAAACTGCAACATTTACTACAAATACACTTTAAAAATTGAAGAAATGAATCCCAACCCATGTTCGTTGTGTTTAATCCAAAGTCTGTTCTTCCTCCCCTCAGAAACTCCCTCCTCAATCCACTAAAAATCTTCCATTTCCAGAGTGGCTGCCCGACACCGTCAATATTCAATGGAAAGTTTCTAACATCCACTCTCCAGATAGGTGAAGATATTATCCCAAGAATTCACTCCATTACTTGGCTTCTAAACCCTGTACAAACCGTGCGATCGGGCAGTGGTTTACCACAACTTGCATTTATATAGCACTTTTAATGTAGAAAGACGTCCCAAGGCGCTTCACTGCTGCCACCAGCAGGAGCTGTCCGTTTCTCAGCTCCTCCGCACTTGTGATATGATACTGATCTTCTGGGACATTTTTTTAACAATACTAACTATAGCACCTGATCATTTCCATCAAAGTCACCATTGAAAACAGACTGGACAATTTCTGTGTGATTGCTGCATGTTTGTGAAGAATCTGCTACTTCCCATTCTGTGCTGTTTTCTGTGAAAGCGAGATCTGTTTTCTGAATATTGTGTTTGAAAGGAATGAGACATTAATTTACTGGAGGTAAAACATTTGCCTCTTTTAAAACTGTCTAATGTACATTGCATTCCTCCCCATCCCCAGTAAAGTGCAGGAAAACGCAAGGTTGATCTGACACAATACCTGCCCCATTGCACAGTTATCCTGAGGCTCAAACTCATAAATCAAATCCCATCACTAATCATCCTGACATTACTGAGGTTACATTAAGGGAAATGCCAGAAAGCGTATTAAAACCCAGATCAGGTTCCTATCAGTCAGTTGCTCCTCCCCCCAAAAAGCCTTTTTTAATCCCAAACAGCTTTATCTTTCTTTAAAGCATCAAATGCAGAGTTATCAAATTCCTCCTGAAAATTCCAATAAATTTATATCCACTGAGAGAGGCCTCCTCTACTAATCCAAAATTAATTGACAAATTGGCATAGGGACAAACAGATTAGAAGGTTAAATACCTGGCTGAAAGAGTGGTGTGGGCGGCAGGGGTTTCGATTCATGGGGCACTGGCAGCAGTACTGGGGTAAGAGTGAGCTGTTCTGCTGGGACAGGATTCACTTAAATCGGACTGGGACCAGTGTCCTGGCGAATCGAATAACTAGGGCAATAGGTAGGGCTTTAAACGAATGTTTCAGGGGGGCTGGCGGGCACGGTTGAGAGGATTCAGGAAAGGGTAAATTCAAAAGCAGTAAGAGAAATGTCAAGGCTGTAGAGCAGAGTAGTGCTTTGGGTAAAAATAAGCAGAGTGGGTCAGGAAGGGACAGAGAGAGTAACAAAGGTAAGAGGGTGTTATTGACTAAAGTGACATCAGGGAAAATAGAAAAAAGTTAAAGCTGAAGGCAGTTTATCTGAATGCGCAAAGCATTTGCAACCAAATTGATGAATTAATAGCACAGATAGAAATAAATGGGTTTGATCTAAAAGTCATTACAGAGACAGGCTGCAGAGTGGCCAAAGTTGGGAACTAAATATTCCAGGATACTTGACTTTTAGAAGAGATAGGCAGAATGGAAAAGAAGAAGGGGTAGCCCTGATAATAAAGAATGGGATAAAGACAGTAGAGAGAAAGGATCTTAGCTCCGAAAATCAAGATGTAGAATCATAGCAAAATACTGCAGATGTTGGAAATCCGAAATAACAACAGAAAATGCTGGAAAAACTCAGCAGGTCAGGCAACATCCGTGGAGAGAAATTTGAGTTGACGTTTCGGGTTGGACCCTTCTTCAAAACTGGAAAGAAAAGAAACTAGATCGGAGCCTAATCCCAGCCTATTACCATCTCGTCTAGCTTCTAATCTCTTTTACTTCTTTTGTTTCTTTTATTCTTTTGTCCGATCGCAGCCCTGCCTCCGATCTAGTTTCTTTCCAGTTTTGAAGAAGGGTCCAACCCGAAACGTCAACTCAAATTTCTCTCCACGGATGTTGCCTGACCTGCTGAGTTTTTCCAGCATTTTCTGTTGTTATTTAAGATGTAGAATCAGTTTGGGTGGAGCTAAGAAACAAGAAGGAGCAGGAAACATTGGTTGGATTAGTTTATAGGTCCCATAACAGTCGTTGTAATGTAGGGCAGAGTATAAATCAGGAAATTAGAGATGCATGTAACAAGAGTAATACAGTAATCATGGGGGACTTTAATTTTCATATAGACTGAGCAAACCAAATTTGCAGTAAGTAACAGTGCAGAGGACGAGTTCATCAAATGCATTCAAGATAGTTTTCTAGATCAGTAAGTCGAGGAACTAACTAGGGAACAGGCTATTTTAGATCTAGTATTGTGCAATGAGACAGGGTTAATTAATAACTTTGTAGTAAAGGAGCCTCTGGGGAGCAGTGATCATATTGGCCCGGATTTTCCAGGGGCTATGACCGCGTGCGCACCCGTAAGTGCTTCGCAAGTTCTGGGTTTATGCACGGGCTGCTTGACAGATCCTCCGCATGTGCAGGAAATGGACGTCCGCTGGCGGAGAGTTACTGCCCAGCAAATGTCCAGGAAACTTACGCCTGGTAAAAGCAAGCGTGTAAAGCCTCCTTTTACCAGCGTAAGGGTGAAAATAACATGTTAACTTTCAAAAACCTGTAAAATAAGTTTGTTATTTTTGGCCCCTTAAAAAATGTTTGCATTTATTTTTCAAAAAATTAAATTTTTGTTTTAAATATTTAATGAAATTGTATTTTAATTAATTTTAAACAGGTAATGATTTTTTTAAGGTTGTATACATGTGGTTTTTGGGTGATTCCTATTAAGCTTATGGGGAGTCCGTACGTAAATGGAATCCCCTTTCTGATTGGTTGAGCCGGCCCACGTGATCCCAGGGTCGCTTGCGAACTACATGCGCCCCTGGGATACGTGGGCCTCTGCACAAGCCTACGCGTAGAAGCCCAGGAGCGCGAGTCTCCGTGGATCCAGGGCCATCAGGTAGGTGTGTAGATTTATTGCAGTTTGGAGGCATCCGCCCGCAGGAAGCCTCCGACCGCAAATGCAGGCCCAATATGATAGAATTTTACGTTGAGCATGAGAAGGCTTTAGTTAAGTCCGAAACTAGAAGCTTAAATCTGAACAAAGCAAACTACGTAGGTATGAGGGGTAAGTTGGCTAAGGTAGATTGGGAAACTAGATTAAAAGATATGACAGTAGATTAGCAACGGCTAGCATTTAAAGAAACAATTCATAATTCACAACGAATATACATTCCCTTAAGGAATAAGAACCCCACGGGAAAAATAGTCCAACCATGGCTGACAAGAGAAGTTAAAGCTAGTATTAGATTAAAGGAAGAGGCTTATAATATTGCCAACTAGAGTAGTAAGCCTGAGGATTGGGAGGATTTTAGAATTCAGCAAGGGATGGCCAAGAAATTGATAGTGAGTAAATAGAATGTGAGAGTAAACTAGCAAGAGACATAAAAATAGATTGTAAAGGCTTCTATAGGTATGTTAAACAGAAGAGATTAGTGAAAGTAAACATGGGTCCCTTACAGGCAGAGCCAGGAGAAATTATAATGGGGAATAAGGAAATGGAAGAGACATTAAACAAATACTTTGTAATTGTCTTCACAGAAGAAGACACAAAAAATATTTCGGAAATAGTGGGAAACCAAGGGTCTAGTGAGAATGGGGAACTTAAAGTAATTAGTGTTAGTAAAGAAATAGTACTGGAGAAATGAATGGCACTAAAAGCCGACCCACTATCAACATCCTGGGGGTTACCATTGATCAGAAACTGAACTGGACCAGCCATATAAATACTGTGGCTACAAGAGCAGGCCAGAGGCTGGGAATTCTGCGGCGAGTGTCTCACCTCCCGACTCCCCAAAGCCTTTCCACCATCTACAAGGCACAAGTCAGGAGTGTGATGGAATACTCTCCACTTGCCTGGATGAGTGCAGCTGCAACAACACTCAAGAAGCTCGACACCATTCAGGATAAAGTAGCCCGCTTGATTGGCACTCCATCCACCTTCAACATTCACTCCCTCCACCACCGGCGCACTGTGGCTGCAGTGTGTACCATCTACAAGATGCACTGCAGCAACTCGCCAAAGCTCCTTCAACAGCACCTTCCAAACCCGCGACTTCTACCACTTAGAAGGACAAGGGCAGCAGACGCATGGGAACATCACCACCTACAAGTTCCCCTCCAAGCCACACACCATCCTGACTTGGACCTGTATCGCCGTTCCTTCACTGTCGCTGGGCCAAAATCCTGGAACTTCCTTCCTGACAGCATTGTGGGTGTACCTACACCATATGGACTGCAGTGGTTCAAGAAGGCGGCTCACCACCATCTTCTCAAGGGCAATTAGGGATGGGCACTAAATGCAGGCCTAGCCAGCGACGCCCACATCCCATCAATGAATTTTTTTTTTAATGTTTTTTAAATCCTCTGGACCTGATGTCCTACATCCTAGGGTTTTAAAAAAGGTGGCTACAGAGATGGCGGATGAATTGGTTTTGATCTTCCTGTATTCCCTAGATTCTAGAAAGGTCCCTGCGGATTGGAAGGTAGCAAATGTAACACCACTATTTAAGAAAGGAGGGAGAAAGAAAATGCGAAACTACAGACCAGTTAGCCTGACATCAGTAGTAGGGAAAATTGCTAGAATCTATTATTAGGGACATGGAACAGGGCACTTAGAAAATCATATGATTGGGCAGAGTCAACACGAATTTATGAAATGTTTGACAAATCTAGTAGAGATTTTTGAGGTTGTAACTAGCATGATAGATAAGGGGGAACCAGTGAATGAAGTGTATTTGGATTTTCAGAAGGCATTCGATAAGGTGGCACACAAGAGGTTATTACACAAAAATAGGACTCATGGGATTGAGAGTAATATATTAGCATGGATTGAGGATTGGTTAATGGACAGAAAACAGAGTAGGAATAAACAGGTCATTTTCGGGTTGGCAGGCTGTAACTAGTGGGGTACCGCAAGGATCAGTGCTCGGGCCTCAGCTATTCACAATCTACATCAATGATTTGGATGAGGGGACCAAATGTAATATATCCAAGTTTGCTGATGATACAAAGCTGGGTGGGAATGTAAGTTGTGAGGAGGATGCAAGGAGGCTTCAAGGGGGTATAGACAGGCTAAGTGAGTGGGCAAGAACATGGCAAATGGAATATAATGTGGAGAAATGTGAAGTTATCCACTTTGGTAGGAAAAATAGAAAAGCAGAATATTTTTTAAATGGCAAGAGATTGGGAAATGTTGGTGTTCAGAGGGACCTGGGTGTCCTTGTACACGAATCACTGAAAGTTAACATGCAGGTACAGCAAGCAATTAGGAAAGCAAATGGTATGTTGGCCTTTATTACAAGAGGATTTGAGTATAAGAGTAAAGACATCTTACTGCAATTATATCGGGCCTTGGTGAGACCACACCTGGAGTATTGTGTACAGTTACGGTCTCCTTACCTAAGGAAGGATATACTTGCCATAGAGGGAGTGCAACAAAGGTTCACCAGACTGGTTCCTGGGATGGGGGGATTGTCCTATGAGGAGAGATTGAGTAGACTGGGCCTATATTCTCTAGAGTTTAGAAGAATGAGAGGTGATCTCATTGAAACATACAAAATTCTTACAGGGCTTGACAGGGTAGATGTAGGGAGGATGTTTCCCCTGGCTGGAGAGTCTAGACCCAGGGGTCACAGTCTTAGGATAAGGGGTCGGCCATTTAGGACTGAGATAAGAAATTTTTTCACTCATACAGTTGTGAATCTTTGGAATTCTCTACCCCAGAGGGCTGTGGAGGCTCAGTCATTGGGTATATTCAAGACTGAGATTGAAAGATTTTTGAATATTAAGGGAACCAAGGATATGGGGATAGGGCGGGAAAGTGGAATTGAGGTCAAAGATCAGCCATGATCTTATTGAATGGCGGAACAGACATGAGGGGCTGAATGGCCGACTCCTGCTTCTATTCCTTATGTTTTTAATCCCAGTGTATTCATGCAGTATAAACAGTTGATTTGACAACTCCTTGTGGCTTCAGCAGAGCATTGCTGGCAATGCTGCACCGCCCACTGAAGATTAAGTTAACTGGTCTTACAATTCTGTCGGGATAACATACATTATCCTACAGATCTTGCCTTCAGTTGCATATTTACCAGGCACTCACCTATTCTTTGCTCATTCTGTTGACGATTCTGTGCTAAATCTGGGCCCAAATGCACTGCCATTTATAATTCTTTGACTTTCTTTATGCTTTACTGATTCCTACAATGTCGCTGGTTTCTGTATAGGAACAGAATGACTTGACCTGGGATCTATACAGAAATGTTGTGTGAAGAATTTGTTTACCTCCTCTGTCATTTCCTGATTTCCACCCATAAAGAACTATCTGGACTTTGATCTTTTGTCTGCTTCTTCCTCAGATAGAAAGTGTCTTTGCTTCTGTCTATTAAATGCTTTTCCTCTGGTCTTTGTAATCTAATCCTCATGGTAATTATCCTCCGCTATCTTTGGACAACTTGCCTTCACAAATATTGAATTCTGTACACATTTAGTTAACGATACAAAAATCTAACGCAGATTCATTATACTTTTGCTCTTTTTACAGGAATGTAATTTGATTTTCTATGAATGCAGCGCTTGCTCAGGTGTCAATATAACCGAACCCATGATGCATTTGGCCAGGTAAGGCAGTAACATCATTGAATCAGAAGATGACGGGAGTCTGAAAGAGTAATTTGAAGTCATTGATTGTATATTTTAATGGTTTCACCACATTTTTTATACTTTTTTCCCACAACACAGTGACATTGTCTATTGAAAACATAAAGCTAAACTTTGCTTCTTGACTAACACTCTGTTCCCACCTCAGTCCGAATGCAGTGTAGCACAGAGTGAGCTGGTAACGATCTTCATGGACATTAAATACTGTCCCAATATTATCATCTGACATCAGTGTTAATGCTGCATGCTTTCTAAAAACGAAATAAGTAATTTCCAGCTTGGAATTGTTTAAAAATATTATGGTTCAGATTTGCTGATTGGCTTTTTTGGCCAAGGATTACTACTGATAATCTCACGGGTCAGAAGTGTAGGTTTAGAAGCCAATGATTTTTAAAGACTTACTTAAGATTTATCGTACGTCACAGGCCCTCCTGAACTCTCCAAACATTTTAAAGAAAAAAATATTTTTATTCAGGTGGTGCCTGTTCTCTTTATCTCACTCATACACTAGTTGGTGTTTAAAATGCTAACGTTAGATGGTGTTGGAAGTATTCACCTGGAGGAGACCAGGGAACATGGGTTATTCCCAGTGACAGTGATGTTCCTCTTATTGCAAGGGTCAGAGGGGTTAATCTGGTGCTTAGGGAAGAGGAACAGGTTAACTGTGCTACCAGCCTCGTGCCTGATCTCCCCTTTCGTAGTCAGTAGTACCAGTGATGGGAATGAGGCAGGGATCATCTTGGGTCCGGTCACATATAGTGAGAACTCTGTATACTGCCTTAAAGCAAACACTGATAGAATGACAGAGACCGTGTAAAGCCCATGCATAGATAGGAACATAAATATTCAGTGAGTGAATCTATCTGCAAAGGAAAAATGCAAAGATTTTCATTAGTTTGACAACAAGGGCCTATTGTGGAGAAAATGACACCTGTGGATCTGTAATAATGTTATAAATGTCATGTGAAGTCAAGTTGCTCCGGTCCGAGTGACCGCTGTCCAGCTGCAGTGCTCACATCCCACAAGACATTTGTTCTGCTTCAAGCCCATGTCCCAGTCATGTGACCCGCCTTCATGTGACCTGCTTCCTTCCCTTAAGCAAAGGACCCACACCAGACTACTCACTGCAGCTCCTGCAACATTGAACAGCTATCGGCGACATCAGACGTCCTCGGGATGGAATGCGACGTAAGCATGACCTGTGCTGGGAGGTCATTATCTGCCTGTCTCCACCTGATCTCCCAAGTAGCATTAGCTGAAGCTCGCTCAGTCTACCCGGGATCGGCAGAACAGTGCTGGCTGTCCTTACTTAACCCGTGCATTTCTAAATGCGCTCTAATTTTATCTTGAATTATGATTCTACATAAGAACATAAGAAATAGGAGCAGGAGTAGGCCAATCGGCCCCTCGAGCCTGCTCCGCCATTCAATAAGATCATGGCTGATCTGATCCTAACCTCAAATCTACTTTCACTCTCCATCCCACCCGAACCCATGTGATCTCCCGGGAGAGGCGAAAAACCAGCTAAAAAACCCAATGGTCAATTTGGGAGAAAAAATCTGGGAAATTCCTCTCCGACCCATCTAGGCGATCGAAACTCGTCCAGGAGATCACTCTGTCCCTGTATTTCCTGCAGTACTTACCTTCTGTAAGAGGTGATCTCCACCCCAGCCAGGAACAGGCCCAATTTACTCTTGAAGGACTCCTAGCTGGCAGCCTGTTCCCGAGGTCTCCACTAATCCCTGTGAATAGAACCATCTCCTGAAATCTAACACAGAATTAGAACACAAGAAGTAGGAGCAGGACCAGGCTACACGGCCCCTGGGCCCGCTCCGCCACCCACAGGGCCATGACCGATCCGAACCTAGCCTCATGTCCGATTTCCTACCCGCTCCCTGTAACCCCTAATTCCCTTTACTTCTAGGAAACTGTCTATTTCTGTGTTAAATTTATTTAATGATGTAGCTTCCACAGCTCTCTGGGGCAGCAAATTCCACAGACCTACCACCCTCTGAGTGAAGAAGTTTCTCCTCATCTCAGTTTTGAAAGAGCAGCCCCTTATTCTAAGATTATGCCCCCTAGTTCTAGTTTCACCCATCATTGGAAACATCCTCACCGCATTCACCCGATCAAGCCCCTTCACAATCTTATATGTTTCAATAAGATCGCCTCTCATTCTTCTGAACTCCAATGAGTAGAGTCCCAATCTACTCAACCTCTCCTCGTATATCAACCCCCTCATCCTCGGGATTAACCAAGTGAACCTTCTTTGTACTGCCTCGAGAGCAAGTATGTCTTTTCTTAAGTATGGACACCAAAACTGTATGCAGTATTCCAGGTGTGGTCTCACCAATACCTTGTACAACTGCAGCAATACCTCCCTGTTTTTATATTCCATCCCCCTAGCAATAAAAGCCAACATTCCATTGGCCTTCTTGATCACCTGCTGCACCTGCATACTAACTTTTTGTGTTTCGTGCACCAGGACCCCCAGATCCCTTTGTACTGCAGTACTTTCCAGTTTCTTGCCATTAAGATAATAACTTCCTCTGATTTTTCCTGCCAAAGTGCATAACCTCACACTTTCCAGTATTCCATCTGCCAAATCTCTACCCACTTACTTAGCCTGTCTATGTCCCTTTGCAGGTTTTTTATATCCTCCTCACTCACTACTTTCCCTCCCATCTTTGTATCATCTGCAAACTTTGATATGTTACACTCGGTCCCTTCCTCCAAATCGTTAATATAGATTGTAAAGAGTTGGGGTCCCAGCACTGACCCCTGTGGAACACCACTAGTTACTGATTGCCAGTCTGAGAATGAACCATTTATCCCAACTCTCTGCTTTCTATTAGATAGCCAATCCTCCACCCATGCCAGAATATTACCCCCAATCCCGTGATTTTTTATCTTGAGCAATAATCTTTTATGTGGCACCTTGGCAAATGCCTTTTGGAAGTCTAAATACACTACGTCCACTGGTTCCCCTTTATCCACCCCGTATGTTACGTCCTCAAAGAACTCAAGCAAATTTGTCAAACATGACTTCCCCTTCGTAAAACCATGCTGACTTTGTCCTATTAAATTATGTTTATCCAAATGTCCTGTTACTGTCTCCTTAATAATGGACTCTAAAATTTTACCAACCACAGATGTTAGGCTAACTGGTCTATAGTTTCCAGCCTTCTGTCTACTACCCTTTTTAAATAAGGGTGTTACATTAGCAGTTTTCCAATCTGCCGGGACCTTTGCTGAGTCCAGGGAGTTTTGGAAAATTATTACCAATGCATCCACAATCCCTACCGCCACTTCCCTCAAGACCCTAGGATGTAAGCCATCAGGTCCAGGGGATTTATCCGCCTTGAGTCCCATTATTTTACCGAGTACCACTTCCTTAGTGATTTTAATCGTATTTAGCTCCTCCCCCCCCTAGCGCCCCCTGTTTGTCCAGTGTTGGGATATTCTTAGTGTCTTCTACTGTAAAGACTGATACAAAATATTTGTTCAGCGTTTTTGCCATCTCCATGTTTCCCACCATTAATTTCCCTGTCTCATCCTCTAAGGGACCAACATTTACTTTAGCCACCCTTTTTCTTTTTATATAACTATAGAAACTCTTGCTATCTGTTTTTATATTTTTTGCTAATTTACTCTCATAATCTATCTTCCCTTTCTTAATCAATCTTTTAGTTATTTTTTGCTGTCTTTTAAAGACTTTCCAATCTTCTATCCTCCCACTAGATTTGGCTACCTTATATGCCCTTGTTTTTAGTCGGATACTATCCTTAATTACTTTACTTAGCCATGGATGGCTGTCTTTTCTTTTACACCCTTTTTTCCTCAGTGGAATTTTTTTTTTTTTTGAAAGTTGTAAAATAACTCCTTGAATGTACACCACTGATCATGTACCGTCTTACCCTTTAATCTATTTTCCCAGTCCATTCTAATCAATTCCACTCTCATACCTTCATAGTCTCCTTTATTCAAGCTCAGTACATTTGTTTGAGATCCAACCTTCTCACCCTCTAATTGAATATGGAATTCAACCATGTTATGGTCACTCATTCCAAGGGGATCCTTTACTAGGACATTTTTAATTCTAAGCGTTTACTCGCAACTAACATTAGACTAAGTGGTCTGTAATGACCCAGTTTATCCTTCTTTCGCTTCTTGAATGAATGTGCTACATCAGCCTATCTCCTGTCTCATGGCACAATTTGCATATTTAAGGAGTGTTGATTAATTCTGCGAGAGCGATTAGCTGGTGTCTCTGTGTCAGCAACTAAAATTCTAGAATTTATAGATTTTATTAGCAGGAATAAAGGGGAACCAGTGGATGTGGTGTATTTGGATTTCCAGAAGGCATTCGATAAGGCGCCACATAAAAGGTTACTACACAAGATAAGAGCTCACGGGGTTGGGGGTAATATATTAGCATGGATAGAGAATTGGCTAACTAACAGAAAACAGAGAGTCGGGATAAATGGGTCATTTTCAGGTTGGCAAACTGTAACTAGTGGGGTGTCACAGGGATCAGTGCTGGGGCCCCAACTATTTACAATCTATATTAATGACTTGGATGAAGGGACTGAGTGTAATGTAGCCAAGTTTGCAGATAATACAAAGATAGGTGGGAAAGCAAATTGTGTGGAGGACGCAAAGAATCTCCAAAGGGATATAGATAGGCTAAGTGAGTGGGCAGGAATCTGGCAGATGGAGTATAATGTGGGAAAATGTGAGGTTATCCACTTTGGTAGGAAAAATAAAACAGCAAATTATTATTTAAATGGGGAGAGATTACAAAAGATGGATCTGGGGGTCCTTGTACATGAATCACAAAAAGTTAGCATGCAGGTACAGCAAGTAATTAGGAAGGCAAATGGAATGTTGGCCTTTATTGTAAAGGGAATGGAGTATAAAAGTAGTGAAGTCCTGTTACAACTGTACAGGGCGTTGGTGAGACCACACCTGGAGTACTGTGTGTAGTTTTGGTCTCCTTGTTTAAAGAAGGTTATACTTGCATTGGAGGCAGTTCAGAGAAGGTTCATGAGGTTGATTCCGGAGATGAAGGGGTTGTCTTATGAAGAAAGGTTGAGCAGGTTGGGCCTATACTCATTGGAGTTTAGAAGAATGAGAGAGGATCTTATTGAAACATATAAGATTCTGAGGGGGATTGACAGGGTAGATGCTGAGAGAATGTTTCCCCTCGGGGAATCTAGAACGAGGGGGCATAATTTCAGAATAAGAGGTCACCCATTTAAAACGGAGATGAGGAGGAATTTCTTCTCTCGGAGGGTCATGAATCTGTGGAATTCTCTACCCTAGAGAGCTGTGGAGGCTGGGTCATTGAATATATTTAAGGTGGAGATAGACAGATTTTTGAACGATCAGGGAGTCGAGGGTTATGGGCAGCGGGCAGGGAAGTGGAGTTGAGGCCAAGATCAGATCAGCCATGATCTTATTGAATGGCGGAGCAGGCTCGAGGGGCCAAATGACCGACTCCTGCTCCTACGTCTTATGTTCTTATGAATGATACTTGCAGATAACACAGAATGATGCGAAGGCTGCCGGGAGAATTTGTGTTGCAGTTGCTGAGCTCAGTCGCAGGGTTATTAACCTTCGGGTCTTCCCTGACATCCCTTACATTTCTCAGCTAAAAGACCATTACATCATTCCTCTTCCATGACTGTCACTCTAACTTACATCAGCTCATCCATCCAGAGAGTGAGTATCATAACAAAAGCTGCCCTTGCAAGTACAGAATAGGTAAACATATAGGGGGAGAAATTTGGTACCGCCCATTTTGAGGCGCGAATATCGGCCGGGCGCAAAGTTTAGTACCCGGCGCAAATTATCGCCGACTGCAAAATTCGCCTCTATCGCCCCTGGAGGTGATTGGAGCGCTAAATCAGGTGCTACACAACTCTCTTAAGGCGCTAAGGCCAAGGAGCGAGGCGCTACCTCAGAGGGCGGGCAGAGCGCAGGTGCTGTCAGCTAGTGATTGCACACAGACACACTGGCGCCGGTCAGCTCTTAAAGGGAGGGTCGATCTTGCTTTGCAGCCGTGCCCTGCTCATTGGAGCCTTGAATCTCGGCCTGGGCAGACCTGTGGCTAAATCTTCCAGCCAAGGACTATGGAGAAGGCCAGGGAGCAAGCACAACGCTTCAGCGAGCGGGCCTTGGAGGCTCTGGTTGGCGCGGTGGAGCGCAGAAGATCTCAACTGTACCCAGAGAGTGGCAGGAGGCCTTTGCCAAGCGAATACAGAGAAGCGTGGAGGGAGGTGGCTCACAGAGTGACCTCAAGCAGCATGGTGCCTAGGACCCCTGTGCAATGCAGGAAAAAGTTCAACGACCTCACTTGGGTCATCAGGGTGTGTACCCTTTTTTCAAAACCTCTTCATCCCTCCATCTCAACCTTACTTTATGGCCAGAGGGTCTTGAAAGCCCCAATGCCCAGCATTCATCCAACACCTATGGCTCTTTCATGTGAAACACACGCACATTCCACACTTTGCATACAGTAAGGGCTAATCAACCATGGGAGGCATTTCAGGCAAGATCATGGCTGCATACAGTAAGGGCTATTCAACCATGGGAGGCATTTCAGGCAAGCTCATGGCTGCATATTTACTCAGACGCCATCCTTTTTCTTGCAGGCCAAGCTGGCTCATAATAGGAGACAGCAGCAACGGACCGGTGGAGGGCGGCCTCACCTTCAAGCCCTCAGCAATCTTGAGCAGCGCGTCCACAGGATTGTGGCAAGCCGGATGCTTGGTCCCGTCGCCACTGGAGACGCCGACCCCGTTCTGGACACCAATGGTAAGGTCATCACCTTTTTGTCCTCTCTCCTTCCACTTGTTCCTCACAACAGCAGCCTTTCATACTTTCAATCCAAATCAGTACATCGCTGCACTCATGCCTCCCTTGCTGCCACCCTGTCCTCACACTAAAGCCACTCTTGTACCTCCCTGCTTTCAGATGGTGATTCACCAGGTGAGGAGACGGGCCCTCAAGCTGCCAGTGGGAGTGAAGCTGAAGGCAAGGAGGAAGAGGAAGCCGGACCATCAGCGCAACCCTCTGCCGAGGCAGCCCATGCCTATACTGGGGACACGCCTTCCCTGGAGGGGAGCAGGGGGGAATGGTCAGATGAGGGTGAAGCTCCAGGACCCAGTGGGCTGCAGCAACGCGAGGGGGTTAGGGAAGCTCGGGGGCCTACTCCCCGGAGGGAGAGTATGGCCTCGAGTCCTGCTACACTGAACGCAGACGAGGAGCGGGTCCTCGCTGAAATAAGCGCCCAGGCGGAGCAAAGGCACACTGAGCTCATGGCTGCAGTGGCAAGGATGCCCGAATCCATTGAGTCACTGGTAAGGAGTGTCCAGGACTTCGGTGCAACACAGGCGTCTGCCACGCAAATCCTAAGTGCTGCAATGCAGTCAGTGGCTGGTTTCATGCAGACGCAGATTGAGGCCACGCGAGCACTGACTGCTGCCACCCTCGTTGGATCAGGCAGATTTCCCCGGGGCTCTCACCGTGCCACAGCAGGCCAGCAATCTGTGCTCCAGCAGATTGCTCCGCATGCTGAAGTGCTGCCCCGTGGGAGTGCCAGTGTGTCGTTCGAGCAGGGAGTAGTTGTCCTCTCTCAAGATGACAGCATTCCTGCTACCAACACTGTCACTTCTCCACTGCAGTTGCCACCACCTGTAGGACAGACTGCTGCCGCCCATGCAGAGTTGGAGCAGTCAGCAGCCGGGCCCTCCAGGCCCAGAGCTGGTCCAGGCCGTCCCTCAAGGGCATCTGCAGTCTCAGTTTCTGACACTCAGCAGCCTTCCCCCAGCCTTGCTGCAGCCACTGGGGTCCCATTGCGGAGGAGCTGCAGGGTGGGAAGGGGCAAATCTCGCAAGTGAAGCAGATCACCCTCGAAGGGCAAAAAGTAGGAGGTGTGGCAAAATGTATTGCATTGTTTTATTGAAGGCCGAGGGTCGTCAAATTTTTGTTACTGTTTTGAACATTGTCTCCAGGTTGTGAGAGCCAGTTATGTGAATGACTTTTTTTTGTGTTTCTTTCTATTACTTTGTCATGCGGAAATGAGACACAGTTTGGGAAATAAAGAAGTGTCTGTATTCAAAATGTACATGTTTGGTCTTTGCACTCATTGTTGCCTTGACCGGCTTAGGGGTTGCGGGCTGGTTTCATTCAGGTTGTTTGAATGGCAGAAGCCATTCCCTCAGAGGGGGCCTAGAAGCGACTTGCTATGAGCCTTTGACGGATGGCCCTTCCACTTTGTGCCTCCCTCCCGCCTTGGTGCTACTGATGATCATCCTCCTCATCTTCCTCCTCCTCCTCCTCCTCTGCTGGTGCTCCAATGTCTGGTGGCATTGGCTGGCTCCTGAGGATTGCCAGGTTATGCAGCATGCAGCACACAACAACGAAGTGGGAGACTTGCTCAGGTGAGTACTGCAGGGCTCCTCCAGAGTGGTCCAGACAGTGGAACCGTTGCTTGAGCATGCCGATTGTATGCTCAGCGATGTTCCTGGTCGCTTGATGGCTCTCATTGTATCGTTCTTCAGCAGGGGTGGGGTCATCAGCCAGGTGCACATAGGATAGCCCTTGTCCCCGAGAAGCCAACCTCCTGGGTGAAGCGGTGCCTCGAAAAGGTCTGCCACAGATGTCTGGCGCAAGATGAAGGCATCGTGGCTGCTGCCTGGAAAGTGGGCATTGACAGCGAGTATCAGCTGTCTGTGGTCACAGACCAACTGGACGTTTAAGGAATGGAAGCCCTTTCGGTTGCGGAAATCCTCGGCATTCTCTTGCGGCGCCCGCAAAGCCACATGGGTGCAGTCAATGGCGCCCTGCACCATGGGGAAGCCCGCTATCCTAGCAAAGCCCGTTGCGTGTTCTTGCTGCTTGTCCGGGGTCATGGGGAAAGAGATGTACTCTCGTCTCCTTTTAAAGAGAGCATTTGTGACCTGATGGATGCAGCAATGCACTGCGAACTGGGAGATATTGGCGATGTCCCCAGTAGCAGATTGAAAGGAGCCGGTGGCATAAAAGTTGAGAGCCACTGTTATCTTCACTGCCACCGACAGAGACATCCTGCTCCTCAGTTGAGGCTGCAGATCTGGCTGAAGCAGGTGGCAGAGCTCAGTGACCACCTCCTTGCTGAATCGCAGCCTTCGCAAACACTGCTCCTCAGACATATTAATGTAGGAGAACTGTTGGCGAAAAACCCTGGGAGGGTAAGGTCTCCTGTACCGAGGCCTGTTGGCCCTCCTCCGTCTGGCCATGATTGCCACTCTCTCTCTGCGTCTCTGTGCCCTCTGAATGTGATGGAGAAGGACAACATTCCCATCCATTGCAGCCCCCATAGTATCTGGGCAATCAAAGTTATGACGGTCAAAAAGCAAAGTACCTGCAAAGTTATGGTCAGAAGCCAAAACTACCTCAGACAGCGTTGACTCAATGCAGAAGTTTCTCTTTCTCTCTTTGTCTCTCTGCAAATCTCTCTCTCTTTCAGAACGAGTGGTGCAAAAATGGCTACCATACAGAAGCCAGGAAGAGGCCCCCTTTAAATAGCACCCCCACAGCGACTGGGAAGCATTCCAGTCAACCTGTCGTTGGTAGCGCCAGGCGGAAAGGAGGGGGGCGCCACTGAATTTAGGGTCCGGGGTGCCCCAAGGACGTTGCACTCTCGAATTACGTCAAGATCTGCGTGCGCAGGAGATCGGGCGGTCTTGTTTAGCGCCGCCGCAAAATGTCCGCTCAATTTCGCGAGAGGCGCAGGTACCGTCGCGCCCGGGCGCTGGTTGATTTGCGCCCCACTTAGCGCCCTCTTAAGGCGCGAACGGGTGGTGCTAACAACAGAATTTTGCCCCCATAGTCATCAAACAGATAGTTGTATCTATCAGATGGTCCTTCTTGACTTGTCGTCTCAAACTTCTTGATTTGTCTGCAGCCTTTGACAAAGTTGATCACTCCATCCTTCTCCAACGCCTCTCCACCGTCGTCCAGCTGGGTGGGACTGCACTCGCCTGGTTCAATTCTTATCTATCGAATCGTAGCCAGAGAATCTCCTGCAATGGCTTCTCTTCCCACTCCCACATCGTTACCTCTGGGGTCTCCCAAGGATCTATCCTTGGCCCCCTCCTATTTCTCATCTACATGCTGCCCCTTGGTGACATCATCCGAAAACACAGTGTCCGTTTCCACATGTCCGCTGATGACACCCAGCTCTACCTCACTACCTCTTTTCTTGACCCCTCCACGGTCTCTAAATTTCTCCAATTATACATGGGGAAGACCGAAGCCATTGTTTTTAGTCCCCACCACAAACTCCGTTCCCTAGCCACTGACTCCATCCCTCTCCCTAATATTTGTCTGAGGCTTAACCACACTGTCCGCAACCTTGGTGCCCTATTTGACCCTGAAATGAGCTTCTGACCACATCTGCAACATAACAAAGACCGCCTACTTCCATCTCCATAACATCGCCTGTCTCCGCCCTTGCCTCAGCTCATCCGTTGCTGAAACCCTCATCCATGCCTTTGTTACCTCCAGACTCGACTATTCCAACGCACTCTTGGCTGGCCTCCCATGTTCTACCCTACGTAAACTTGAGGTGATCCAAAACTCGGCTGCCCGTGTCCTAACTCACACCAAGTCCCGTTCACCCATCACCCCTGTGCTCGCTGACCTACATTGGCTCCCGGTTAAGCAGCGCCTCGATTTCAAAATTCTCATCCTTGTTTTCAAATCCCTCCATGGCCTCGCCCCTCCCTATCTCTGTAATCTCCTCCAGCCACACAACCCCCCGAGATATCTGCGCTCCTCTAATTCTGCCCTCTTGAGCATCCCTGATTATAATCGCTCAACCTTTGGTGGTCATGCCTTCTGTTGTCTGGGCCCTAAACTCTGGAATTCCCTCCCTAAATCTCTCTACCTCTCTCTCCTCCTTTAAGACGCTCCTTAAAACCTACCTCTTTGACCAAGCTTTTGGTCATCTGCCCTAATTTCTCCTTGTATGGCTCGGGGTCAAATTTTCTGTCTCATAATACTCATGTGAAGCGCCTTTAACATTTTACTGTGTTAAAGGCACTATATAAATATACGTTGTTGTTATTAGAATAACAGATAACAGTTGGCAAATGGGCCGAGGTGATCTCCTTGTGACAATCTGCAAATATCGCTTATTCAGCATATTCTGCACACACTGTCTTTTAACCTCAAAATGGAGTCCTGATCATAAAATGGATTCTTTAATAAAACCTTTCCTGCTAACATTACTAACCAGGAGGATCGAGAAATTGTAGCTAGAGCCACTACTCTCTCCTCTCTGCCTTCTTTCCGAAGCCCAGTGACTGAGGGGCCAGTGACTGAGGGATCAGGGGGCCAGGGACTGAGGGATCGGGGCCAGGGACTGAGGGATCAGTGGACCAGTGACCGAGGAGCCAGGGACCAGGGGGCCAGTGACCCAGGGGCCAGGGACTGAGGGATCAGGGGGCCAGTGACTGAGGGGCCAGGGACTCGGGGATCAGGGGGCCAGTGACCGAGGGTCCAGGGACTCGGGGATCAGGGGGCCAGGGACTCTGGGCCAGAGACTCAGGGATCAGGGTCCCAAGGGCCAGTGACCCAGGGGTCACGGACTTTCTCTGTTCTGTTATTGTTGTTTCTGGGTGTCACAGATGATATTTTATATCCTCCAATAGTTGCAAGCTTTTCAATTAATTAACTTGCAGGTCATTAACTGTCTTTTTTCCCTCACCCTTTAGTTCATCCCAATATGAAGCTTTCTTACCTTCCAGCTCTGATAAAGGTTTACGCTAACCAGCGTAGATTCGATGGGCCGAACGGCCTCCCTCTGTGCGGTACTATCCTATGATTACAACCATTAACCATCTCTGCTCCCTGTCCAGTTACTTTGTGTTTCCAGCATTTTCTGTGTTGCTGTTGATGGCCATTAGTGTGAAGCAGTATCACAAGGCTTGATGGGATGAAGTTCAATATAAAATTCCTTGCTTATACTTTGCAAATTTATAAAAGGGGGTGGGGTAAATTTTTAGAACTTTCAGCTCACATTTTATTGTGACTAAACATTTATTTGATATGTTTGTTTAGACTTCTAAAGGAACTTGAAGATAAGGAAAAAGAAAAGACTGTTGAATTGGGGGAACGTTGTCCCCAACAGAGAACTTGCTGTGCAAAATAAAGAGAATTTACTTCTCGTCACTAGAGGAGCCTCAGTATCACCAGAGAGAAGCAAGATTCGCAGCTTTGAACATTCTGAAGTGTTTGCTTGAATGTATGAATGAAAAACACAAAGGGAACTTCAGTCCAATTTACCAGCTGGTGATTTTACTGTTGAATTCTTCAGGCAATGTGAGGCTGTTAAAAAGAATGGAGATTCTCTGCATTTTAAGTTCTTTATCAGATTATGCAGAAAGTACTATGGGACCATTTAACCAGTAGCTAACAGCCAGCTACAGACTGGACACAAATGAAGCAAGCTGTTAAACTTTGAACGACCTGATCATTCGTGTTTTGCCGGGTTCATTTCTGGATTCCATTGCAGGTTCTGCTCGTGTTGCACATCTTAGAGAATAGCTAAAAGAAATCTTGTAAAAAAATTTTTTTAATGCTGTGCAACTTTTAAAGATGATAAAGCCGGTGTTCTTGGTGTGAATATGGAAGAGGGTATAATCAGCGATCCAAGAGGAAGACAGATTTTTGCAAATAAACCTTAAAAGATCCATTAGAGCTTTTGAAGATCTTTCCAAAGGAACTTTTACGCAATTAAGAAAATTCAGCTTATTTAAAGATTCTCAGATTTTGTACAGTTGTGCAGGTTAGAATCAACACCAAAAGTTATTTATAGACTGGTTAGAATTCTTATCAGTGGCAGAATTAACTGGATTATTTACTTTTAGCAAAGTTTTACAATGAGGATTGTGATTGTTTTTGTGGGTTTTATAGAAGGGAGATCAACAGCTAGAATTGGAATGTCTACAGCACCAATCTGCTTAGCTCTGGTTTTTCCGTCTTGCTTTTACAGGCCCTCGTGTTATTGGAGGATTTGTAGATTATGACAAAGAGACCAGGGCAGAGAACAAATACAGTCAACAAATACAGTCAGTGACACTTTTCGAACCATTTTTCTTGGCATATTATCACATCAGAATATGTGGTGATTTACTGCCATGCAGTGTTTTATATTTTTAAAATAATGTTTAAATCTTGTCATAGGGTCTCTATACCCCTTTTACAACAAACCTCTGCCAAAATTAAAATAGCCTTTTACCACCATGGTGCTCGGGATGTTGTCTTCAGTTTAATAACGTAGATTTGTCAGCGATCCATTATGTACAGAATAGAACTTTAGCAGTTTAGTAAGTTTCATGCCACTAAAGCATTATTTTTGTTGTTGTTTTGAGAGGAAGGGAGAGAGAGTCATCTGGATCTTCAACTTCTTGTATCCGTATTTACAAAGGGCCTGGGTGTAAGTGGCTGTGTGATAGTAAATTGTCAATATTTCAGGAATCACTTTCGGTTTTGTAGCTTGTGCTTCAAAGCAAATACCTGGGAGTTTGGTGGAGGCATATTTTTTTTTTAAATCAGTGTACTACGAGTAAATTAAAAGAAAATTAATTGTAAAGTTGTAGCGATGCGGGAATGATACAATCTACAGCGAGTGTTATGCTGGAAAAGAGGACAGAGAGCACTGAAGAAAGTGACAAAGTCCTTCAGTGGGACTTGGTGACCTCCATGGTGACCTCTTCGATCACTCAGTAACACACCATTGGCACTGCATTCTAGTTCAAATCCTGCTTTTAGCCTGATGATCTTAGAATACAAGGCCATGTTTGGGATTAGTGAGTGCAGTAGATGCAGGATCAATGGCCCATCACCAACAGTGAACTGGGGAGATTTTTATAGAGTCGGCCACATTGTTCTTTATTAAAAGCCTCGAATACAGTTCTGTGCTAGGATTTGTATTGCTTGATTTTCACCACGGTACACCATCAGTAAAATTAAACTGCTGTCTCTGTATAATCTGCATTTCTGTAGTGAATTTATCAAGAAGTGCGCAGTTTTAAAGAGCTGTTAAAACTGATAGGTTATTACATCCCGACCCCATTATTAGGTTAGCCTCTCGTACTGTATTTGATGAGTTGTTCAGCTGAATATGCAGTTTCCACAGAAGATGCACTCTTCAGCTCAATATAAATGGGCCTGTTATCAAACAACTCTACGGGAAAGAGCCAGCTTTGATTTTGCATCTTGTCTCTTCGATGCTATTAGGAGTTTCTGGTGACCGGGGCAGAGATTGGGGATTATTATTCGAGGAATGTAGAGCATTTCTTACATTCATAACATTTGCGCCACACAAGATCCAGGCAATGACTATCTCCAACAAGCGACAGTCTAACCACCTCCCCTTGACATTATCATTACCGAATCCCCCAACATCAACATCCTGGGGGTCACCATTGACCAGAAACTTAACATAAATACTGTGGCTGCAAGAGCAGGTCAGAGGCTATGTATTCTGCGGCGAGTGTCTCACCTCCTGACTCTCTCAAGCCTTTCTACCATCTACAAGGCACAAGTCAGGAGTGTGATGGAATACTCTCCACTTGCCTGGATGAGTGCAGCTCCAACAACACTCAAGAAACTCAACACTATCAAAGACAAAGCACCCCATCCACCACCTTAAACATTCCCTCCACCACCGGCGCACCGTGGCTGCAGTGTGTACCATCTACAAGGAGCACTGCAGCAACTCGCCAAAGTTTCTTCAACAGTACCTCCAAAACCCGTGACCTCTTCCACCTAGAAGGACAAGGGAGCAGGCGCATGGGAACACCACCACTTACAAGTTTCCCTCTAAATCACACACCATCCTGACTTGGAAATATATCGTCATTCCTTCATCGTCACTGAGTCAAAATCCTGGAACTCCCTCCCTAACAGCACTGTGGCAGCACCTTCACCACACGGACTGCAGCGGTTCAAGAAGGCGGCTCACCACCACCTTCTCAAGGGGCAACTGGGGATGGGCAATAAATGCCGGCCTTGCCAGTGACACCCACATCACTTGAATGAATAAAAAAACCAACAGTGACTACACTTCAAAAAAAAAGTACTTCCTTGGCTGTAAAGCACTTGGGGAAATCCTCAGGTGGTGAAAGGTGCTATAGGAATGCAAATCTTTTTCTGTCTGTTGTCTTGAGGTCCTTGCACGATTCCTCACTCACTGGTCACTAGGACAGAGAGCTGGTCTCCCAGCAACCACAACCTGTGGGAATGCAGCTTTGACCGACAGTTCCTGAGCACCAATCAATCAATCAGTACCAGCAGGAGTGCAGCACCAACACAGCAAGATCCCACGAACGGCAAATGAGATTATTAATCAGATATTGGTTGAGGAAGGAATGTTGGCTGGAGCACTGGGAGAAGTCCCTGCTCATCCTCAACTACTGCCATCAAATATTTTAAGTCTACCTGAGCAGGGAAATGGGGCCTTGGATTAATGCGGCATCCCAAAGACAACACTTCTTAATTCAGCTCTGGAGGTGAGTGTGTGGTTGTCTGTGCGGGTGTCTATGTGTAGTGCGGGGGTGAGCATATGTATATATGGGTGTTTCTATGAGCGTGTATGCAGACACACATACATACATATATTTGTAAAGAAAGTCTTGCATTTGTATAGCACCTTTCACCATCTCGGGACGTCCCAAAGTGCTTTACAGCCAATTAAGTACTTTTTTTTGACGTGTATTCACTGTTGTAAGAAATGCGGCAGCCAATTTGTGCACAGCAAGCTCCCACAAACAGCAATGGTGATAATGACCAGATAATGGCCTAGAAATTCAGTGGGCCTTGCGCCCACTTAGCGCCTAAAGAGGTCTTTTGCGCCGGCGGGGTGGTAGCGCGGAAATTGAGTGCAGTGGTATTGGCGGCGGTAGCCGTTAGCGCTGCGCCGGGACCGATGACGTCATCGGTGTGCGCGGTGGCCTGTAACGCCCCGAAACCGCGCCGATCCCCATATTTATTTGCGGCCGCCTCCGAAGCGGGCGCAAACAGCGACCAGAAAACGGGGCCGTCCTGCTGCCATAGTGGGGCGCTTTAAAGCGGAAGGTGCGGCCGGCCGCTTTTTCGGCGGCCGCCTGCCCGCACCTCCTTCCCCGGCCCCCTCCACCACCCCCCCCCCCCCCCCCCGCGGCATTGCCGGCTGGTTTCCGTGGAGCCCGGCACTTCTCCGTTGTGCCGGGCTCTTTTGCCGGCACTCGCGATCGGGGCTCCGGCCATTGCAGGCACCTCCCCCTTAAGAGGAGGAGGCCTGCAGTACCGCAGCCTGCCGCACCGCATCGGGTGGCGCTGCGGCAACTAGCGCACCGATATTCAGTTGCAGCGCCCCAAACGGAGGCGGGCACACCCTGGTATAGCGCCCGCTTCCGAATTGGGGCGCAGAAGATGAATATACAGCGTGCGCTAATGCCTCCCCGCCCAGCGCTAACTTTTGGGCGTGAGCGAGCTGCCTGCACCCAAGTGAATTTCTAGGCTAATCTGTTTTAGTGGTGTTGATTGAGGGATAAATATTGGCCAGGACACCAGGGAGAACTCACCTGCTCTTCTTCGAAATAGTGCCATGGGAACTTTTACATTATTAATGTCATAGTCATAGAGACATAACGGCACAGAAGGAGGCCATTTGGCCCATCGAGTCCATGCTGGCTCTCTGTAGAGCAATTCAGTCAGTCCCATTCCCCCGCTCTATCCCCGTAGCCCTGCAAGTTTATATCCCTCAAGTGCCTATCCAGTCTCAACTTGAAAACATTGAGTGTGATGTGCCTCAATTATTCCGAGACTCGAAGTTAGCAGAACAAAAGTAAGGCTTTTATTAACTCAGAACATAACACGTAAAATAGAGAGATGTCTACCTTCAGGAGGCTGAACCCGACTGAAGTTAGATTACAAAGGAGCCAGGTATGGGCGGAGCCCTGCACACAACCAGTTCCAGCACATTCCAATACATAATACATGAGGACTGGGGGAAGGGAAAAGACACAGAAAGCAGGCAGTTACAAGACACAGAAAACAGGCAGTGATGAATGGAATATATTTCATCACATTCACCCCTTCTATAGATTTAGTCTGTTCGGGGGTTTGATAGTCCTCTGCGACCGACGTGGCTGTTGTGGTGCCGCGGGTGTCGGCTGGGTGTCCCCGGTAGCCTCCTGGGTCTCTGCCGGGGGTGCCGCCGGGGTTGTTGAAGGGGTAGTTGGTGGGGGTGCCGTTGGTCGATGTTCTTCCGGGGGTGATGAAAGAATAGTGGGTGGGTAAGGGTTGCTGTGATCGTCGTCGCTGCTATTGCCGTGGTTGTTGTCGATGCCGGCTGGGGCGACGTCTTTTATGGACACGGTGTCCTCCCTTCCGTCGGCGTGCCAGACATATGCGTATTGGGGGTTGGCGTGGAGTAGGTGTACTGGCTCCACGAGAGGGTCCGTCTTGTGGCCCCTCACATGCCTTCGCACGAGTACCGGACCTGGGGTGGAGAGCCATGACGGCATGGATACGCCTGAGGTGGATTTCCGAGGAAAGACAAACATTCGTTCATGAGGCGTGGCATTAGTGGCCATACACAATAGCGACCGTATCGAATGGAGCACATCCGAGAGGACTTCCTGCCAGCGGGAGATAGGGAGGCCCTTGGTCCTTAGAGCTAGAATGACTGCTTTCCACACTGTCCCGTTCTCTCGCTCCACCTGGCCGTTACCCCGGGGGTTGTAGCTGGTGGTACGGCTCGTGGCGATCCCCTTGGACAGCATGTACTGGCGTAGCTCTTCACTCATGAAGGACGCCCCCCTATCCGTGTGGATATAGCTCGGCATACCGAACAGGCAGAACAGGCTGTTGAGGCATTTAATGACCGTGGCGCTGGTCATGTCTGGGCAGGGGAAGGCGAATGGGAAACGGGAGTATTCGTCCACAATGTTCAGGAAGTAAACATTGCGGTCGACGGACGGGAGGGGGCCCTTGAAATCTAAGCTGAGCCGCTCGAAGGGCCGTGTAGCTTTGATTAAGTGGGCTCTATCTGGGCGGTAGAACCGAGGCTTGCACTCAGCGCAAGTGCGGCAGTTCCTGGTCAGAGACCGAACTTCCTCAATCGAGTAGGGTAAGTTACGGGACTTTATGAAGTGGAACAGCCGCGTGACCCCTGGGTGGCAGAGGTCGTTGTGGAGGGTCTGTAGCCGATCCTCGGTGGCGCTGGCACACATTCCTCGTGAGAGGGCGTCAGGGGATTCGTTAAGGGCCCCTGGCCGGTAAATGATGTTGTACTCGAAAGTGGAGAGCTCGATCCGCCACCTAAGAATCTTATCATTTTTAATCTTCCCCCTCTGTTTATTGTTGAACATAAACGCTACCGATCGCTGGTCGGTAAGTAGGGTGAAGCGTTTGCCGGCTAGGTAGTGGCGCCAGTGGCGCACTGCCTCCACGATGGCTTGGGCCTCCTTTTCCACGGAGGAGTGTCTGATCTCGGGGCCTTGGAGGGTCCTCGAGAAGAAAGCTACGGGCCGCCCCGCCTGGTTGAGGGTGGCCGCCAAGGCGAAGTCGGACGCATCACTTTCCACTTGAAATGGAGTGTTCTCGTCCACTGCCTGTAGCGTGGCCCGCTCAATATCCTGCTTAATGCTTTTGAAGGCGGCGTGGGCCTCAGCAGAGAGCGGAAAAGAGGATGCTTTCAAGAGGGGGCGGGCTTTGTCGGAGTAGTTGGGGACCCATTGGGAATAGTAAGAAAATAACCCCAGGCACCTTTTCAGGGCTTTGGGAGTGTTGGGCAGGGGCAGCTCCCGTAGGGGGCGCAATCGGTCGGGGTCTGGTCCGATTTCCCCATTCTCCACCACGCTGCCCAGTATGCAGAGGCGCGTGGTGTTGAAAACGCACTTGTCCTCGTTATAGGTGAGGTTGAGTTTTTGTGCGGTTTTCAGGAACCTCTCGAGGTTCGAGTCGTGATCCTGCTGGTTGTGACCACAGATGGTGACGTTGTCGAGGTAGGGGAAGGTTGCCTGCAAGTGGTGGTCATCGACCATGCGATCCATCTCCCTCTGAAAGACCGAGACCCCGTTCGTCACCCCAAAGGGGACTCTGAGGAATTGGTAGAGGCGTCCGTTCGCCTCGAAGGCGGTGTATGGGCGGTCCTCTGGTCTGATAGGGAGCTGGTGGTACGCTGACTTGAGGTCGATGGTGGAGAACACCCGGTATTGGGCGATTTGGTTCACCATTTCTGATATGCGGGGTAGCGGGTAGGCGTCTAGTAGGGTGTACCTGTTGATCGTTTGACTATAGTCGATCACCATCCGTTTCTTCTCGCTACCCCTTACCACTACCACTTGGGCGCGCCACGGGCTGTTGCTGTGTTCAATAATGCGCTCTTTCAGGAGCCTGTCTACCTCGGTCGCGATAAACCGCCTGTCCTCCCAGCTGTACCTCCTGCTTTTGGTCGCTATTGGCCGGCAGTTAGGGGTAAGGTTCGCGAATAGCGAAGGCGGCTTTACCTTCAGGGTAGCCAGACCGCACACTGTGAGGGGCGGCTGGGACCCACCGTACTTGAGCGTGATGCTTTGGTGGTTGCACTGGAAATCCAAACCCAAGATCACGCTCGCATATAGATTCTTCATGATTAATACTTTAAAATTATCATACACAGTTCCGTTAACGCACAATTGTACCGTGCAGTAACCCAGAATGGTCGATGTCTGGGTTTTATCGGCCATAGAGATGGTACCCTGAGCAGGGACCACCTTTAGGGAGAGTTGCTGTGCCAGTTCAGGGTGGATAAAACTCTCCGTGCTTCCACTGTCAATTAAGCATTTAACCCGGCACCCATTTACCTCGATGTCCACCATTGATTTGGATAGCGGATGCGGCCTGGTCTGGTCCACTGTGACCGATGCCACTGTAGGGCCCTGATCGAGACAAGATGGCGTCCACGCTGTCTGCTCATAAGATGGCGGACCCCACGAGGTCGGGCAAGATGGCGTCCAAGATGGCCGCTCCCACGGCGCACACGCGGCGGTGGCGGGTTTTCCGGCGGTTGGTTTTCCGGCGGGGTTCCCTCTGCACACCTTCCCGAAGTGCCCCTTCTTACCGCACTTAAAGCAGGTGGTGCCTTTCGCCGGGCACAGGTTTCTGGTGTGCTTTGGCTGCCCGCAGAAGTAGCAGTTGGGTCCTTGACGCGTCGCGGCTGTCGTAGGGCTTCTAGGGGGAGAGCTGGGCCCCGCCGGTGTCGGGCTGCCGGGCGGGGAAGATGGCGGCGCACACGTGGTGGCGTGGGCGGCGCGGGCTGAAGAGTAGGCGTCCGAGTTTCTCTGGGCCATCTCCAGGGACCGCGCGGTGTCCGCAGCCTGTTTCAGGTCCAACTCTGTTTTTTCCAGCAGTCTTTGCCGGATGTGAGTGGAGCTGAGGCCTGTGATAAAGGCATCACGAACAAGCTCGTCGGTGTACACTGCGGCTTTTACATCTCGGCACTTACAGTCCTTGCCAAGCTTTTTCAGGATGCTTAGGAACTCCTCCACCGATTCCCCAGGTCGCTGTGCGCGAGTAGCGAGTAGATGCCTAGCATACACCTCATTCGTAGGCTGCTGGTAATGCGCCTTTAAGGTGTTGCAGGCGGCCAGGTACGTATCGGCGTCTTGGATGAGGGGGTAAACCCGGTGGCTTACCCAATTCCGTAGCATTCCGAGTCTCATCTTCGCAGTGTCCGTAGCGTCTTTGACGGCTGCGGAATTGTCCAGGAAGAATTCCATACAGTCAAACCAGTGTCCGAAGCGTGCTGATGCGTCCGGAGCATGTTGATCCAAATCCAAACGTTCGGGTTTCAGGAGTTGATCCATAGTGTTGAAAATTGAGTTAATAAAATTGATGTGCCTCAATTATTCCGAGACTCGAAGTTAGCAGAACAAAAGTAAGGCTTTTATTAACTCAGAACATAACACGTAAAATAGAGAGATGTCTACCTTCAGGAGGCTGAACCCGACTGAAGTTAGATTACAAAGGAGCCAGGTATGGGCGGAGCCCTGCACACAACCAGTTCCAGCACATTCCAATACATAATACATGAGGACTGGGGGAAGGGAAAAGACACAGAAAGCAGGCAGTTACAAGACACAGAAAACAGGCAGTGATGAATGGAATATATTTCATCACAGAGTGTCTCCGCTTCCACCACTTCCGTCGGCAGCGAGTTCCAGATCCTCACCACTCGCTGTGTAAAAAAGTTTTTCCTCACCTCCCCCCTGTATCTCTTGCCCAAAACCTTAAATCTGTGTCTCCTAGTCCTTGTACCATCAACTAGTGGGAACAGCCTTTCCCCGTCTAGCCTATCCAAACCCGTCATAATCTTGTACACCTCTATCAAATCACCCCTCAACCTCCTTTGCTCTAATGAAAACAAATCCAGCTTCTCCAACCTGTCCTTGCAGCTAGGATCCCCCAGAACCATTCTGGTAAATCTCCTCTGCACCCTCTCAAGGACCTTCACATTCTTCCTAAAGTGTGGTGACCAGAACTGGACGCAATACTTCAGTTGTGGCCTAACCAGCGCTTTATAAAGGTTCAGCATAACTTCTCTACTTTTGTACTCAATACCTCTATTTATGAAGCCCAAGATCCCATTTGCTTTGTTAACCACTCTCAATATTTCCCACCACCTTCAGGGACCTATGCATATTAACTCCCAAGACCCTCTGTCCCTGCACACTCTTTAAAACTGTGCCATTAAGTGTATTTTGCCTCTCCCTGTTCCTTCTGCCAAAATGCATCACCTCACACTTCTCTGTATTAAATTCCATCTGCCACTTGTCTGCCCATTCTGCTAGCCTTTCTATGTCCTGTTGCAGTCGATTGGTATCATCATCACTGGTTTGCCATACCCCCAAGTTTGGTGTCATCGGCAAATTTAGAAATTCTACTCTGTATTCCAATATCCAGGTCATTATATATATAAAAAAAAGCAGTGGCCCCAGCACTGACCCTTGGGGAACACCACTGTCTACCATCCTCCAGTCTGAAAAACAGCCATTTACCATGACTCGCTGTTTTCTGTCCTTAAGCCAATTCCTTATCCAAGCTGCCACTGACCCACCTATTCCATGAGCCACAATTTTGTTAACCAGCCTTCTATGTGGTACTTTGTCAAAAGCCTTCCGAAAATCCATGTAGACAACATCCATTGCATTCCCTTCATCAATCCTCCCTGTTACTTCATCAAAAAATTCAATTAGATTAGTCAAACACGATCTGCATTTTACAAATCCGTGTTGGTTCTCCTTAATTAGTTTAAACCTCTCCAAGTGCCCGTTAATTTTTTCCTTGATTATTGTTTCTAAAACTTTACCCACCACTGATGTTAAACTGACCGGCCTGTAGTTACTAGGATTGTCCTTACACCTTTTCTTGAACAATGGTCTCACATTTGCCATTTTCCAATCCTCAGGCACCTCCCCCGCATCTAGGGAAGATTGGATAATTATGGCAAGCCCTTCCGCTATCTCCTCCCTCAATTCCCTTAGCAACCTGGGATGCAAGCCATCTGGACCAGGTGACTTGTCCACTCTAAGCATACCCAGCATTTATAGTACATCCTGTCTATCAATTTTCACCCCTTCCATTGCTTCTACCTTTTCCACTTCTACCGATATTTTGTCAGCATCCTCCTCCTTAGTAAACATCGATACAAAGTACTCATTGAGTATTCTAGCCTTGCCCTGCGCCTCTAAGCATATATCACCTTCTTTGTCTCTAATAGGCCCCACCTCGCCTCTTACTACCCGCTTACTATTTACATGCCGGTAGAAGATTTTTGGGTTCCCTTTTATGTTAACCACGATTCTACTCTCATTCTCTCTTTGCCAATCTTATTTTCATCTTCACATCCCATCTCAATTTATTGGCCCAGAACTTGGTGTCGGGGGCTTGCCGCGCGTGCAAGCCCCCGATGTGCACTTACCCGGTGCGCCGACATCTGAAACCTGGCCCGCAGTGGATTTCCTGTCAGTGGCCCGGTTCTGATGTCGGCGCGCTGTGCTAACCTGACCCAGCAGCGTAGTTAGTGCGATGTGCCGGCTGGGATCAGGTGAGCACTGTTCAGCCAATCAGGGGAGGGGAAACTTCATTCATAAGTTTGAGAGTAAGAACTGTCAAACTCATGAGAAGTACTGCACCCCAAAACACTACTTAAACTTTAAATAAAATTTTAAAAAACATCCCAATCATTAAATTAAGTATAAATAAGTTAAAAAAAATAATATAAATTTTTTTTTTGAAAAAAATAATTTTTTAATAAAAAGGGTCTAAAACTAAACTTACCTTATTGTAGATTCTTTAAAATAATAAACCTGTGGAAAAAAAATTCTAAATTGCACTAAAACACCACTTACCTGTAAAAATAAATACTTACGTGTGCTTTTTACAAGCGTAAAGACCGGAGGCCTTTACACATGCGCAAATCCCCCAAAACAAAGGAAATCCAAGACGCACGCGCTGCCCCCTACAGCGCACGCGCTAGCCTCTTCACCTCTTGGGTTAGAGGAGAGGAAATGCCGGTTTTCAGCGCATGCGCTGTGCATGCTGAAAACCGGCATTTCCTCCGGCCAGACGCGTGAGTACCCCTTCCGTACTCACGCGTTTGGGGAGGAATTACTGCCCCAATGTATTTGGTCTGGTTCTCCCTTGAGGTATTCACCTGACATGCATCATACACCCTCTTTTTTTGTTTCATCATCTTCTCTATCTCCCTCGTCATCCAAGGAGCCCTTGCTTTGGTTCCCTTACCCTTCCCTCTTGTTGGAATGTATCTAGCCTGTACTTGGAACATCTCATCCTTAAAGATCACCCATTGTTCCATCAGAGTTTTTCCTGTCAGTCTTTGGTTCCATTTTACTCTGGCTAGAACCTTACACATCCCATTGAAGTTAGCCCTATTCCAGTTTAGAAGTTCCACTCTAGATTGTTTCTTGCTCCTCTCCATTGCTAATCTAAATCTTATAATACAATGATCACTCATACCCAAGTGTTCTCCCACAGACACCTGGTCCACCTCATTCCCTAGCACCAGATCCAGCAATGCCTCCATCCTTTGCCCCTTTACCCTTTACCTTAGCATTATCCCAATCGATATTTGGGTAATTAAAGTCCCCCACTATCATCACTCTATAGCTCTTGCATATCTCTGCGATTTCCCTGCAGATTTGCTCCTCTACCTCCCTCTCACTATTTGGAGGCCTATAGAATACCCCCAACAGCGTGATCATACCCTCTTTGCTCCTCAACTCTAACCAAATGGATTCTGTCCTTGTCCCAAGAACATCTTCCCTTTCCAACACTATAATGTCTTCCTTAATCAGCACTGCCACCCCACCTCCCTTTTTTCCTTCCCTATCTTTTCTGAACACCTTGTACCCTTGAATATTAAGTGCCCAGTCCTCACCATTTTTAAGCCACGATTCCGTTATTGCCACAAAATCATATTGCCACACAGCTAATTGTGCTTGTAGCTCACCAACCATATTCACCACACTTTGTGCGTTTACGTACATGCATTCTAAACCCAGTTTTGAATTTTTCATAGTCTTTCTTATTCTGCTCCGATCTAATATGGTACTACTTCCACCTCTAGTACTACTTTATTCTCTAGTACTATCCAACACACTCACTCTTTTATGCACCTTATTCCTCTTTTCTACTCCTATATGCTGGTGCCCATCCCCCTGCCAAGCTAGTTTAAACCCTCCCCAACAGCACCAGCAAACCTCCCCGCGAGAATATTGGTCCCGGCTCTGTTGAGGTGTAACCTGTCCGGCTTGTACAGGTCCCACCTTCCCCAGAAACAGTCCCAATGCCTCAGGAATCTAAAGCCCTCCCTCCTGCACCATCTCTCCAGCCACACATTCATCTGTTCGATCCTCCTATTCCTGTACTCACTAGCCCGTGGCACCGGGAGTAATCTGGAGATTACTACCTTGTATGTCTTCCTGTATTTTGTCGCAGACCTCCTCTGTATTAACTATACCCCCCAATTTGGTGTCAACAGCAACTTTTGAAATTGTACTCCTGATTCCGGAGTCCAAATTGTTTATATAAATGGTGAACAACAATGGTCTTAGCACCGATCCCTGTGGAACACCATTTCTCACCTTCCACTATTCTGAGTAACTACCTTTAACCCCGACTCTCCATTGTCTGTTTTGTAGCCAGCTTGCGATCCATTCTGCTACTTGTCCCCTGACTCCACATGTTCTGACCTTATTCATGAGTCTACTATCTGGTACCCTATCAAAGATCTTTTCAAAATCTAAATATATTACATCTACTATCTACTTTTTCTGTTACTTCATCAAAGAATTTTATGTTAATCAAAAACAAAAATGTTGCTTTTCAATTCTTCAAACGGTGCAGTTTGTTTGTCTCTTCTGGTCTTAAATGGAACTCCTACATCTGCACAGTTAAAGTTGTTCTCAAGAAGCTTGTCGCCAAACATTTCATTACCCCCTCAACAACGACAACTTGCATTTATATAGCGTCCTTAACATAGTAAAACGTCCCAAGGCGCTTCACAGGAGCGTTATCAGACAAATCCTGTCACCAAGCCACACAAGGAAACACCAGAACAGCTGGCCAGAAGCCTGGTCAAAGCGACAGGCCCTAAGCGACGGGATACTGAATTAAAGGATCAGCCATGATCTCATTAAATGGCGGAGCAGGCACGAAGGGCCGAATGGCCTACTCCTGCTCCTATCTTCTATGTATCTATGTATCTATGTAAAGGTGGAAAGAGAGAGGTAGAGAGACCGAGGTGTTTACGGAGGGAATTCCAATGTCTGGGCCTAGACAGTTGAAGGTGTGGTCTTGGTGATGGAGAGGATATGAGGTTTGGAAGCTCAGCTCAGGGCCAAAAGGACATCAAGGTTGCCAACAGTCTGGTTCAGCCTTGGACAGTGGCCAGGGAGAGGGATTGAGTTGGTGGCTGGTGAACGGAGTTTGTGGCGGGGACTGAAGACAATGGCTTTGGTCTTCCCAATATTAAATTAAGCAAACTTCTGCTCATCCAGTACTGGATGTTGGACAAGCAGTCTGACAATTTAGAAACAGTGGAGGGATTGATAGAAGTGGTGGTCAGGTAGAGCTGGGTATCATCAGCGTACATGTGGAAACGATGTCACCAAGGGGCAACATGTAGATGAGAAATAGGAAGGGGCCAAGTATAGATCCTTGGGGGACACGAGAGGTAACGATGTGGGAGCGGGAAGAGAAGCTGTTGCAGGTGATTCTCTGGCTACAATTAGTTGATCAGAATGGAATCTGGCGAGTACAGTTCCACCCAGCTGGACAATGGTGGAGAGATGTTGCAGGAGGATAGAGTGGTCAACCGTGTGAAAGGCTATAGACTGGTCAAGAAGGACGAGGAGGGATAGTTTACCTTTGACACAGTCACATAAGATGTCATTTGTGACTTTGATGAGAGCCGTTTCGGTACTGTGGCAGGTGGGGAAACCTGATTGGAGGGATTCATAGAAACATAGAAGATAGGAGCAGGAGTAGGCCATTCGGCCCTTCGAGCCTGCTCCGCCATTCAATGAGATCATGGCTGATCATCCAAACCCTAGCTCCCGGTCCCTACACCGACAGCCATCCCACCCAAGCCCTATCCCCATAACCCTGTAACCCCACGTATTTAATCCCCCCTAACACTAAGGGTTAATTTTTATCATGGCCAATCAACCTAACCCGCAAACACGGAATTGCGGGAAAGATGGGCACGGATTTGGGAGGCAACTACTCGTTCAAAGACTTTGGAAAGGAAAGGGAGGTTGAAGATGGGGCGGTAGTTTGTAAGGACGGAGGGATCAAGGGTTGTTTTTTTGAGGAGAGGGATGATGACCGCAGATTTGTGGGCGAGGGGACCGTTAACAATGTCAGCTAACATGGGGGCCAGCTCCTCCGCACCCCCACTGGACCCCCAATCCCCCCACCAACCCTCAGACCACCCACCGGACCTCAGACCCTCAGACCCCCCACTGGACCTCAGACCACCCACCGGACCTCAGACTCCATAATCCCCCCACCGAACCTCAGACCCTCACACACCTTCCCAGACCCTCAACCCCACCAATTACACGTGATTGGATTTGTCCTGGGGGCTGATCCGCACCACAACTATGTTCTGACCAGGGGGTTCTACAACTTTATTAAAGGGGCCACGGTGCAATTCATCACTCAGCTGTGTGGTGCTTTGCGACTTGCTGCTGGCCAGACTAACGCCCCTTTATGCTAGTTTATTGTGGGTTAAATTAAGGGGAACTTGCACAATTGTCAGATACAATGTCAATAAAGAAAAATGTTAAGACAATTTGCAGTTTATTCGATGAATAAATGAATTTATTGCATTTTAAAAAGCATAAGTCAATTTTTAACAACATTTGTATGAAGAAAAATTAAATTACAAATGCTTTGATTAATCTTCTGTTGCTAATCTTGACAGATCTTTAGCAAAAATAATTTCATTACTTCTTACAAGCAGGGTTTATCCTGGCATTCATTGAGAACCTTTCTGCTTCAAGTAACGGGCTCTTAAAACAAACAACACCTTCTATTCTAATGCTACCGCTTCCATTTCCAGTTTCTGGAACACTTTGGGCCAGTGACCGTGACTAATGCCAGTTCCATGGAAAGCATGGCATCAAACCAATGGCAGAAATGACTTATTTTGTTGGAGGATTGTTGTTAGCTGCAGCGTTTCACATCTTAATATTCATAATCCTAGAATCACTTCAAATGTGATGACGTGTACTTAACGCATTTTGTAATCATGAGACAGAGATGCTTCACACAACTGGCCTCTGAAATCCAGCTCTAGCGTGAAATCCAGGTCACGCTGCAATAAAAGCAAATTTAGATTCTTTATCTCGAACAATGAAAATGACAATATTATTACAGAATCACAAACTGAATTCATTCCCTCCAACTGAAATTAAACTACTACAAATATGCAGGTGTGTCACTGTCTGAAGCTTAGTGTTGGCTGTAGACCTTCAGATGCCAACGGATCTGTTGTGTATTTCCAGCATTTCTGGTTTTAGTTCAGATTTGCCGTTTTGTTTCATCGCTACAATATTATCTTGTGTTTGCGGCTCAATGTGTTCCCTTTGCTGACGAACATCTCAGCATCAACTTGCGCCCAATTCAAAAATTCAAGGTCGCATGTTGGCGAGTTAATCTCTGCACCGCCACCATATGCCGAGGCTATCTGCTGCACGGTCACTCGCGTGGAACCGGAGCCTGGTCAAGGTTCATCTCAGCTTGCGAATTTTCAGCCGAAATCTAATTACCCCCACCCCCAGCAAAATATGTTGAAATTGGTGCTTATTAATGAACAGCAAGAAAACAACAAAAATTAGTTTACTTTTAATGATTTTACTTTCAGTAATGTAAGATTCTTAATCCTCCTCAGTAATCGAGACATTTCTTCCACATGGCTGTGACTTATTAATGAAAGTTTGTATAAATATATTGAGGGAAAGAGAATGGCAAAGGGAAATGTGGGCCCATTAAAACCAGGCACAGATGATACTGTAATCACAATAAAGAAATGGCAGACTTGTTAAATGAATACTTTGCATCCATCTTCACAGTAGAAGAAGAGGAAAAAATACCAGTGGTACAAGAAAACCTAAAAATAAATCAAGGGGCGGAACTTATTGGATTTAATAAGTTTAAAAATGGAAATGGGGAAATAATGGGACTTAAGATGGACAAATTTCCAGAACCTGATGGTTTCAACCCAGGATATTAAAAGAAGTCGGTGAGGGAATTGTAGATGTGTTTGTCATAATTTTCCAAAGCTCTCTAGACTCAGTAATTGTGCTTTTAGATTGGAAAATTGCAAACGTCACTTTATTATTTAAGAAGGGAGGGAGAGAAAAACCAGGTGACTACAGACCTCAGTTTAACGTCAGTCATCAGGGACAGAGTGACTGAGCACCTGGACAAGTCCCAGCTGATCCAAGAGATCTGCATGGATTTGTGACATACGAACATAAGAAATAGGAGCAGGAGTCAGCCATTCGGCCCCTCGAGCCTGCTCCGCCATTCAATAAGATCACGGCTGATCTTCTACCTCAACTCCACTTTCCTGCACTATCCCCATATCCCTTAATATCTAAAAATATATTGATCTCTGTCTTGAATATACTCAACGACTGAGCCTCCACAGCCCTCTGGGGCAGAGAATTCCAAAGATTCACTGCCCTCTGAGTGAAGAAATTTCTCCTCATCTCAGTCCTAAATGGCCGACCCCTTATCCTGAGATTCTGACCCCTGGTTCTGGACTCCCCAGCCAGGGGAAACATCCTCCCTGCATCTACCCTGTCAAGCCCCTTAAGAATTTTATATGTTTCAATGAGATCACCTCTCATTCTTCTAAACTCTAGAGTATATAGGCCTAGTCTACTCAATCTCTCCTCATAGGACAATCCCCCCATCCCAGGAATCAGTGGTGAACCTTCGTTGCACTCCCTCTATGGCAAGTATATCCTTCCTTAGGTAAGGAGACCAAAACTGTACACAATACTCCAGGTGTGGTCTCACCAGGGCCCTATATAATTGCAGTAAGACGTCTTTACTCTTAAACTCAAATCCTCTTGTAATAAAGACCATTTGCTTTCCTAATTGCTTGCTGTACCTGCATGTTAACTTTCAGTGATTCGTGTACAAGGACACCCAGGTCCCTCTGAACACCAACATTTCCCAATCACTCACCATTTAAAAAATACTCTGCTTTGCTATTTTTCCTACCAAAGTGGATGACTTCACATTTCTCCACATTATATTCCATTTGCCATGTTCTTGCCCACTCACTTAGCCTGTCTATATCCTCTTGAAGCCTCCTTGCATCCTCCTCACAACTTACATTCCCACCCAGCTTTGTATCATCAGCAAACTTGGATATATTACATTTGGTCCCCTCATCCAAATCATTGATATAGATTGTGAATAGCTGAGGCCCAAGCACTGATCCTTGCGATACTCCACTAGTTACTGCCTGCCAACCCGAAAATGACCCGTTTATTCCTACTCTGTTTTCTGTCCGTTAACCAATCCTCAATCCATGCTAGTATATTACCCCCAATCCCATGAGCCCTAATTTTGTTTAATAACCTCTTGTGCGGCACCTTATCGAATGCCTTCTGAAAATCCAAATACACCACATCCACTGGTTCCCCCTGATCAATTCTGCTAGTTACAACCTCAAAAAACTCGAATAGATTTGTCAAACACGATTTCCCTTTCATAAATCCGTGTCGACTCTGCCCAATCCTATTATTATTTTCTAAGTGCCCTGTTACCACGTCCTTAATAATAGATTCTAGCACTTTCCCTACTACTGATGTCAGGCTAACTGGTCTGTAGTTCCCCGTTTTCTCTCTCCCTCCTTTCTTAAATAGTGGGGTTACATTTGCCACCTTCCAATCTACAGGAATTGTTCTAGAATCTATGGAATTTTGGAAAATGACAACCAATGCATCCACTATCTCTATAGCCATCTCTTTCAAAACCCTAGGATGTAGGCCATCAGGTCCAGGGGATTTATCGGCTTTCAGACCCATTAATTTCTCCAGTGCTACATTTTTACTAATACTAATTTCTTTCAGTTCCTCATTCTCGCTAGATCCTTGGATCTCCACTATTTCCGGGAAATTTTTGTGTCTTCTTCCGTGTTCAGCTTTTCACTGACTTGGATGAAGGAATAGTATATCCAAGTTTTCAGATGATTCTAAGTTAGGAGGCACAGTAAGTAGTGTAGACGGGAGCAGGAAGTTACAAAGAGAGATCGATAATTAAGCGAGTGGGCAAAACTATGTCAAATGGCGTTTAATGTGGAGAAGTGTGTGGTCATAGAAACATACAACACAGGAGGCCATTCAGCCCATCGTGCCCATGCTGGCTCTTTGAAAGAGCTCTCCAATTAGTCCCACTCCCCCCTGCTCTTGCCCCATAGCCCTGTAAAAATTTTGTTTTCATGTATATAAGTCATTTACTTGTGATCCGATAAAGAAACATTGGAAAATTATCTTAATGGTGAGAGACTAGGGAGGAGCAAATGGATTTGGGTTTTCAGGTAATCAGAGAGGCTAACTGAATGCTGGCCTTTATCTTAAGGGACTGAAATATACAGGGGAGGAAGCGACGCTTCAGCTGTACAGGGCCTTGGTCAGACCCCACCTGGACACTGGGTTCAGTTCTGGGCCCGGCGCCTCGGGAAGGATATATCGGCCTCGGAGGGGGAGCAGCGCAGATTCACCAGAATGATACCGGGGCTAAAAGGGTTAAATTATGAGGACAGGTTGCACAGACTGGGCTTGTATTCCCTTGAGTTTAGAAGGTTATCTAATCAAAATGTTAAAAATGATTCAGGGATTCGGGGGAATCCAGAACAAGGGGGCACGAACTTAAAATTAGAGGTAGGCCATTCAGGAGCGAGGTCAGGAAGCACTTCTTCACACAAAGGGCAGTGGAAATCTGGAACTCTCTCCCCCAAAAGGCTGTTGATGCTGAGGGACAAGTGAAATTTTCAAGACTCAGTTTGATAGATTTTTGTTGGGTAAGGGTATCAAGGGGTATGGATCAAAGGCGGGTAAATGGAGTTAAGATACAGATCAGCCATAATCTAACTTAATGGTGGAACAGGCACGCGGGGCTGAATGGCCTCCTCCTGTTACTGAATTCCTCAGCTTCATTTTTCATACCTCTGGGGAAAGGGTAAGGTTTGTAGACCAAAGTACATTGAAGATTCATATTTTTTCAAAAGTATGTAAAAATTATAGGAACTGGACAGAGCTAAGCCACTTCTTTTGAATTCAAATGTATTACAAAAATCAAAGAGAGGATATGACCACAGATTATCATCACTCATGAGCTTAGGGAGCAAGAGGACCCACTCTCCAGCCAACAGGATTTGTATCTGGTGTTCACATAAACACAGAATCAGGGATCCAGCTCAGTAGGAGGCTCTCTTCAATTGGAGCGATCTAATCCCGTCTCCCGGTCCTTCTCCTGTACCATTAGTCAAGTGCTGACCTCCCAACATCACTTGCACCAACACTCGGGCAGGCCAAGAGCTCGGAGGGATGCGCCAGCTGATTATCTTCCTGTTGGTGGAGAGATTCATAGAATCTTACAGTACAGAAGGAGTCCATTTGGCCCATCGTACCTATGGTGGTTCTTTGAAAGAGCTCTCCAATTTAATCCCACATCTCATCTTTTTCCCCATAACCCTGTAAATTAGTCCTCTTCAAATACATGTCCAATTGACTTTTCAAAGTTCCTACGGAATCTGATTCCACCACCCTTTCAGGTAGTGCATTCCAGATCTTAACAACCCTCTGTGTGAAGACATTTCTCCCCATTTCCCCTCTAGTTCTTTAGACAATTACTTTAAATCTATGCCCTCTGGTTACCGACCCACTTGCCAGAAATAATAGTTTCTCCCTACTTGCTCTATTAAAACCCCTCATAATTTTGAACACCTCTATTAAATCTTCCCTTAACCTTCTCTGCTCTAAGGAGAACAACCCCAGCTTCTCCAATCCCTTTACTTAACTGAAGTCCCTCATCCCTGGTATCATCCCGGTAAACATCCTCTGTACCCGCTCCAAGGCATTGACATCCTTCCTAAAGTGTGGTGCTCAGAATTGTACACAATACGCCAGCTGAGGTCTAACCAGAGATTTAGCATAACTTCCTTGTTTTTGTATTCAATGGCCCTATTTACAAAGCTAAGTATCCCATACACTTTCTTGACAGCCTTATCAACTTGCCCTGCCACCTTCAGCGATTTATGAATACGCACCCCCAGGTCCCTCTACACTTGCATCCCCCCTCAAAAATAGTACCATTTAGATTATACTGCCTCTCCATGCTGTTCCTCCCAAAGTGCTTCATAGAAATGGATGTAAAAAGAACTAGTTTTACCTCAACATTGAAAAGTTTTTAAAATATTGAAAAAAAAATTAGGATTTCCAGTCCCCAGTGAAATAGGCAGCATTACATCATTCAAATGTGTTTTAAAAGACCATGAAGATAATCTTGGCCCTTCGCCACTCATGCTGAAGATACAAAGCCAATAATTGGGCAGATGGCCGAAGTCCACGGTACCAGATCTGTTCCAGAGCAGCATCTGCAGGGATTTATTCACACACCGAGCTCAGGTGCATTAAAACCGGCAGTTCACACAAGCGTGAAAATGTGACATAAAATTGTATGATGTGATGTTTTATTATTGAAAAATATTTCTCGGGAAATGGGGTGCGAGCTCGATGAGACCAAAGATCTGTGGTCCCATTGGAGCGGTCCCACCAACCACGGAGGGAGTGCGGTGAAAGGTCATGCACCGGACAGGATTCCGATACCTCAGCTAGGTGGTAAGTCATACTTATTATTTGTGTCTAATGTTTGGTTGGAATTCATAGCCTCTTTCATAGAACTTTAGTTGTGACAAGTAGTCCTATCTGCCACCTAAAATAGATGATTGTAGTCAGATTATTGAAACACTTTTCTGAAAGTAATTTTGCCTCCACAGAATACGATATTTGTCATAATAAATAAGGGGAAATTGTTGCAGGTTTCAGGTGTCTGAATTGCTTGGTATCAACAAAATTAACTTTCTCATTGCAAAAGCAGGGAATTGAGCAACAGGAAGAAGATAAATTAACAAGCTGATTTCTGCAGCACCTCCTATCATTATCAGTGTTTCCTCAAATTAACCTAATCAATATTAAAAGGGCGGAGGGGTTAGGGGAAAATCCAGGAATTTGTTGCGTATTGCAGTCAATGTTAGATAACCAAAACTGACAGCTTCTCGGGGGAACGCCTTTGGGAAAAGGCAATGGCCAATTCTCCTCTCCATTGTGCTTCATAAATGGTTGTAGACTGGGCGTAAGGAGGACACATTACAGCGACAGATGGTGCACTCGTTTAAAATAGAGGAAACTTCAATTAAATACTGAAATGTGGCAGTGAGTCTCCCAACATTTGTTCATGTGGTGCACTTGGCAATGGTGTTAGCGATGTGCAACTGAATTAGGTGTCCTGGGCTGCTTGGAACTGGAAAATAAATTGAAAGGGGGCTATCATGTTCAGGCCATGCCGGGACTGTTTTCTCTCTGTTGCCATTTACATTTCCACGAACCATTGTCCAGTTCTCACTTTATTTTCCCCACATGCACCATCAGTTTCCCCAGTGAGAATCCCCCATCTCACCTTTCTGGGGGAAGAAGAGGACCAGAGTGGGGATATCAGGCTGGTTGGAGGGCTGCAGACAGAGGCGCTCGGTGCCAACCCCCCGCCAGTATTGGCACAGCAACATCTGCAGACAGAGGAGCACAGACCTCAATTTGACACATGATCAGTGACAAAGAGGCTCCTGTTCCCAGGCGAGGTTGTGACAGCAGACTTGCACAGGTACAGTATTGGAATACCTGACTAAGTGTAATGTGGGATGGTTCTTCAGAAGCACCCAGTCACAGGATGTCAGATTTATTTAGACTGCTAAAGAAAGGCTTGTCGAGGTGACCAATACCCATGCTACACCCGTTGCAATGTTACCAACCATATCTGCTGGTGTTGTTATGCCTACCTGGCAAGGACCGATCTTCAGAGTCTGGGTCAGTGGACAGTCAGAAGCACAGCTTGTGCAGCCAACACCCAGTGAGCGGAATGGTCAACAGAGGGCTAAAATCTCAGTGTGGGCTGCTCCAGCACTTGCCTGCGAGACTCATGCCTCCACATTAAGTTTCCTTTTCCTTCATTTCTGTCTATCAATTGCCCTCTCCCTCTTCAGCCTAGCATAAGGCTGCCAATTGGTTGAGGTTTCCTTTTAGCCTTTCCAAAAGTTGCAAGGATTTTTTATCCCCTATTCTGCAGCTTCCCTTTAATTATCTGCACCTCTGTAAATTTCACCTACACATAATCTTCTGGTCCCAAAACTAGGCCAAGCCCCTGCAGTCGGAGCTGTGAATAACTTTCAGAACGACTTGACTCCAGGAATCGAGTGCCCTTAATGCATTCCCATTCTGGCAGGATTTACACCAGTTCTTGATCTTTCTGTCTTCACCATAGACACAGGGCGCGATCTTGCCAGCCCTGGGGAGGCGGGACTGCCGGGAAAATGGCAGAATCTGGGGGCGGGTGCCCAACCTGTCTCCGTGCCATCTTGCCAGGAGGCGGGTAGCCGACCCGCGCCGGGTCCCGTCTCCTTGGAGGCGGGAAGGGGATTAGTGCCACTTATCTGCCTGTTAACAGGTCGTTAACAGGCAGATAAGAGGATTATCCCCATTTTACCCACACAAGTGCGGGCTCCCCGAAGGCTCCGAACCCCGCCAGGGTCACCGAGGCGAGTAGTGGGTCTGCGGGGTGCAAAAGTGCACTGTGAAGGTAAGTGACGGGTGCAGGTGTGGAGAGGTGAGTATGTGAGGTAAGTGGAAAAAGTGTTAGTAAAAGTTTACTTACCTTTGTTTCTTCCTGCAGGCTTCAGTCGGTGGGTATGTGGAGAGTCTCGGACCTCCGCGGCAGAGATGACAGATGGCCGTTGCATTCTCCAATGCAGCAACCATCTAATTTCTGCTAAAGAAAGAGGTTTGATGAGTCTTGAATTCAAGAACTCATCAAACTACAGAGAATGTCAGTGTTTGACAGCTTCACAGAGCTATCAAACGATGACAATTCATCTGTCAAAAATTTGACAGATGAAACGTCATGCGCTGACGTTCTCTGTAACCAGCTTTCCCTTAATTGGCCTGCTGAGCCCGCTGGGCGGGCTTAACAAGGTCGATCAAGGGAAAATAGCGTGGGTTGGCCAGAAGTTGATGGAGGCGGGACTAAAACCCGACAAGTGGGAGTCCCGCCTCCAAAAGCTCCCCATTGACAAAATCCAGCTCATAGTGAAGGAGGAGGTAGTGGAGATACTTGATCGGAAAAAAATTGATAAAGAGGAGTTATTAGAAAGGCTGGCTGTACTTAAAGTAGATAAATCACCAGGAGCAGATGCGATGCATCCTAGGATGCTGAGGGAATTGAGGGTGGAAATCACGGAGGTACTGGCCATAATATTCCAATCCTCCATAGATACGGGGGTGGTGCCAGAGGACTGGAGAATTGCAAATGTTATACCATTGTTCAAAAAAAGGGTGTAAAGATAAACCCAGCAACTACAGGCCAGACAACTCAGTTTAACCTCGGTAGTGGGGAAGTTTTTAAAAACAGTAATCAGGGACAAAAGTAACAGTCACTTGGATAGGTGTGGATTAATTAAGGAAAGCCAGCACGGATTTGTTAAAGGTAAATCATGTTTAACTAACTTGATCGAGTTTTTTAATAAGATAACAGAGAGGGTTGATGAGGGTAATGCGGTTGACGTAGTATACATGGATTTCCAAAAGGTGTTCGACAAAGTGCCTCATAATAGGTTTGCCAGCAAAGTTGAAGCCCATGGAATAAAAGGGACAGTGACAGCATGGATACGAAATTGACTAAATGACAGGAAACAGAGAGCAGTGGTGAACGGTTGTTTCTTGACTGGAGGAAGGTATACAGTGGTGTTCCCCAGGGGTCGGTTCTAGGACCACTGCTTTTCTTAATATATATTAATGACTTGGGCGTGGGTGTACAGGGCACAATTTCAAAATTTGCAGATGACACAAAACTTGGAACTATAGTGAACAGTGAGGAGGATAGGGATAGACTTCAGGAAGACACAGACAGGCTGGTGAAATGGGCGGACACGTGGCAGATAAAATTTAACACAGAAAAGTATGAAGTGATACATTTTGATAGAAAGAATGGGGAGAGGCAATATAAACTAAAGGGTACAATCCTAAATGGGGTGCACGAACAGAGAGACCTGGGGGTACATGTGCTCAAATCGTTGAAGGCGGCAGGGCAGGTTGAGAAAGCAGTTACAAAGGCTTACGGGATCCTGGGCTTCATAAATAGAGGTATAGAGTTCAAAACTGTGGAAATGATGATGAACTGGTTCGGCTTCAACTGGAATACTGTGTCCAATTCTGGGCACCACATTTTAGGAAGAATGTGAAGGCCTTAGAGAAGGTGCAGAAAAGATTTACGAGAATGATTCCAGGAATGAGGGTCTTCAGTTACATTGATAGACTAGAGAAACTGGGGTTGTTCTCCTTAGAGCAGAGAAGGTTGAGAGGAGATTTGATAGAGGTGTTCAAAATCATGAGGGGTCTGGACAGAGTAGATAGAGAGAAACTGTTCCCATTGGCAGAAGGATCGAGAACCAGAGGACACAGATTCAAGGTGATTGGCAAAAGAACCAAAGGTGACGTAAGAAAAAACTTTTTTACGCAGCGAGTGGTTAAGATCTGGAATGCACTGCCTGAAAAGGTGCTGGAGGCAGATTCAATCTTATCTTTCAAAAGGGAGTTGGATAAGTATTTGAAGAAATTTTTTTTGCAGGGCTACGGGGAAAGGGCGGGGGAGTGGGACTAGCTGAGAGTCGGCACGGGCTCGACGGGCCGAATGGCCTCCTTCCGTGCTGTAACTATTCTATGATTCTATGAATTATGTCAGCAGCCAAAAATTGGCCTCTCCAGAGTTTGGGACAGGGAGAAGCAGTGTTAGGAAGGGAAGCTTAGGAGGTCTTTGGAAAGACAGTAACAGCATTGGGCAAAAGAGAAGCATCAAAGCCCGTGAGAAAAATAGCTGCAAAGTTGTGAAGAAAGACAAGAGATTTTGGCAAAGACAGAGGGAGCACTTGGAAAGGAAATGGCTTGGGATAGGATGACGAGCCTCACAAAGTAAACGGCAGGACTCCTGGGACAGACTGTGGAGAGTGGAGACAGTCAGAACAAAGGCACCGATGGCAGAGCTGGATACAAGAGAGTTAATGCATCAGCACAATTTATTTTTTTAAAGTTTTCACCTTGTTTTTTGTATTCAAATAAAGATTATAAGGCAAGAGCCAAGTCTACAGTGGAAATTTGTTAATAAGGCCATTTAAAAAAAGCAAACCAAGCACTAGGGTTTATTTCTACAGGGATAGAATTGAAAAGTAGGGAAGTTATGTTAAACCTGTATCGAACCTTGGTTAGACCACACTTGGAGTACTGCGGACAGTTCTGGTCGCCATATTATAAAAAGGATATAGAGGCACTGGAGAGGGTGCAGAGAAGATTTACAAAGATGATACCAGAAATGCGAGGGTATACATATCAGGAAAGGAGGAACAGGCTAGGCCTCTTTTCTCTTGAAAAGATAAAGCTGAGGGGTGACCTAATAGAGGTCTTTAAAATTATAAAAGGTTTTGATAGAGTGGATACAGAGAGAGTGTTTTTCACTTGTGAGGAACAGCAAAACTAGAGGCCATCAATATAAGATAGTCCTCAAGCAATTCAATAGGGAATTCAGGAGAAACTTCTTTACCCAGAGAGTGGTGAGAATGTGGAACTCGCTGCCACAGGGAGTGGTTGAAGCAAATAGTATAGATGCATTTAAGGGGAGGCTGGACAAGCATGAGGAAGAAGGGAATCGAGGGTTATGCTGATAGATTTAGATGAGGAAGGATTGGAAGAGGCTCGAGTGGAGCATAAATGCCAGAATGGGATGGTTGGGCCGAATGGCCTGTTTCTGTGTCGTATATTCTATGTAATTTAAAATTGTAGCTAGAGACACTTTTCCTTATTGTTCTCTGGATTTGGGATCATGGCACAGACAGCAGCACACCACTACCTCCTCAAGGGCAACTTACTGGCCATCCCTATTTATGGGAATTAAGAATCAGGCACTTAGTGGAATCACCAGTTAGGCCAGGCCAGGCTGAGGTGGCAGGTTCCCTTTCCTGAATAATAAAAAGCAGATAAACCAAGAGATTAACCACTGCTTCAACACAGAACTAATACTAAAATTGATGTTAAACCACATTGAAAAGGGATGAGTTTTCCATTGGGACGGAAGTGGTTAGATTTGACTTACATTGTTTTTTGCATTGGGATTCATTGCTATGGTTCCACAAATCTCTTCTCCCCGTTTCACTGTCAGGTAGTCTTCTAAGTAAAACACCGTCTGTTTCCAGTGTGTGTACGGGGCATCAGGAGCTACAGAACGATGGCAAGTCAGCAATGATATCACCAAATTGTTTCATATGGTTAAACTCCTCGGAGAATCCAATAATCTAGAAAACATGCACAATCTACTACTTACAGCACATTTACTCAAATCAGACCAGAAACTGAAATGTAAGATGTATTTTGTCAACTCCCGAGGCATTCTATTAATGAGTGGGATTAACGTCAGTCCAGAAATTGCCTGTCTATTTCAGTCGGTGTTTATATTTTGTTAATAGATCAGTCTTGGTAAAATTAGTCTAATAATCTACACATAAATGCAAGCCTTTCTTCTTTTAAGATGCTTATTTTTAAAATATCTGTTTAGCAGTGACTGAGTGCAAGATTTAAATCACAATCTGCACGACCACTTCTAAAATTGTTTAAGAGTTCCTTTCCATTGGCACTTCCCTCTCCCCTTCAAAACCATCCACTCAAGAAAAACAATCAAACTATTGGTCCTCTCTAACTATTGCCCCATCCCCAAGGTACTCAAACATGTGCTCATCCCTCCAGTCTAACTTCTGCCGATATAACAGTACTGTGACCACCCTGGATGCTAACCCGTGACTGATGTCCTCCTCGATCTTTCTACATCCTTTGACACATTCGATCATTCTGTCCTCCTCATCTGCTTCTCCTCCATTATCCAGCTCCACATGACTGCCCTTGCACAGTTCCCCTCCTACCGATCCGAATGCAGCAATGGCTTCTCTTCCCTTCCCTATCATCTCCAGAGCCCTCCATTTCTGCATCAATGTGCTGCCCTGGGTGATATCATTCATAGACATGTGCCAGCTTTATATATACACACTGATGGCACCCAGTGTTACCCCTGCAACACCGATCCTGCCCCACGATTACCTCCATGCTATCACACGTTGAGTCATGGATGAGTCACAACGTTCTTCAGCTGAACATTGGAAGAGTGAAACAAACGCTCACATTGTTCATCACAAATTCCCTTCCCTACATCAGACCGTCTGTGTAGCCGTGGGCTGAACTTCAAACCGCACATTCTCTCCAGCAGTAATACTGCTTATTTCCATCTCTGCCAGTCCTGATCCAAGGTTTTGTTACCTCCAATATCAATGACTCCAATGTTCATTCGCCTTCCTTTCTTCATCCAAGCTCCATGAATCTAACTTGTGCAAATATTGTCAGTATCCTGTGCCACACTAAACCATGCTTGTCCATCAGCCCAGTCCGCATGAACCTACATTGACTTTCTGCCCTCAATGGATTCAATTTAAAAGTATAAGGATCGAGTTTTCACCAGTGATATCAGCACAATCCGGCCAGAATCAGCCGAACCAGCGCAAAAGAGCTGGGAATTTTAAAATGTAATTGAGTTTTGCCCAAAACCATTCACATTCGTGTTTTACGCGAGCTTTTCCGCTGGTTTAAGATTCAATTTGTTCCTGGGATGTGGGCATCACTGGCAAAGCCAGTGTTTATTGCCCGTCCCTAATTGTCTGATTTTAAAGGACTATAAGAATAATGAAAAAAAACTGAAAGAGAATAAAAGTTCAAGAGCAGGGTAAGGAAAACTGAGAGGGAGTAGGAGGAAAATAATTCAAAAACATCACAAGAACAGCAAGGCATTTGACAAGTTAAGAGAGAGTTGCTAAGTGAGGTGGAACTCCAGTAGAGAGGATTGTCAATTTGTGGATGATTAAAAATGGTGCAGGTCTTTAATAAATACTTTGGTAATTTGGTCTTTAGTAATATATTGGAGCCAAGGTGAATCCTGAAGTGATTGAGTGTGAGATGAGTGAACAATAAAAGGAGCATTTTAAAAGTTAAGCTAAAGGAAGACAAAGTGCCAGCAGCCAATGGGAGAAATCCTAGAATCCAGAGGGAGGAGGTCGCCACAGCCCCAGAAATTATAGCCTGATTTTAAAATAACCCGCCTGGCAGGAATTTGGCCAGTTTGTGTGGGACACCCGGTTTACACTCCAAGCAGCTTAAGTAAAAATCGGGCCTTATATTTCAGGCTCTACTGATTGCGTATCTGAGCCAGAGGACTGGAGAGAGGCTCAATGTAGTCCCATTTTTACAAAGGGGGACAGAGCTAATCTGGGAAAAGAGGTGAATTTTAAGCAGGTTATTAATGGAAAAGAGGGACGAGGAGGGGTTTAGGGAGGGAATTCCAGAGTGTGGGGCCTAGGCAGCTGAAGGCACGGCCACCAATGGTGGGGTGAAGGGAGATGGGGATGCTCAAGAGGCCAAAGTTGGAGAAATTGAATGTTGAGGGGATTGTAGGGTTGGTGCAGGGAGAAAGGGAGAGGTGAGGCCATGGAGGAATTTTACACAAGGATGAGAATTTTAAATTTGAGACACTGAGGGCCCAGGGACCAATGAGGTCAGGGAGGAATGGGGTGTTTCCTGACCCCTGGGAAACCCACGCAGCAACAGTTCGTTTCACATTGGGCTCCCAATAGCACTGTAGGAGCCCGGTTTAAACATGTTACAGACGGACCCATGGCAGCACACTCAGAGTCTAACCACCTCCCCTTGACATTCAATGGCATTACCATTGCCGAATCCCCCACTATCAACCTCCTGGGGGTCACTATTGACCAGAAACTTAACTGGACCAGCCACATAAATACTGTGGCAACAAGAGCAGGTCAGAGGCTAGGTATTCCGCGACAAGTGTCTCACCTCCTGACTCCCCAAAGCCTTTCCACCATCTACAAGGCACAAGTAAGGAGTGTGATGGAATACTCTCCACTTGCCTGGATGAGTGCAGCTCCAACAACACTCAAGAAGCTCGACACCATCCAGGACAAAGTAGCCCGCTTGATTGGCACCTCATCCACCACCTTAAATATTCACTCCCTCCACCACCGGCGCACCGTGGCTGCAGTGTGTACCATCTACAAGATGCATTGCAGCAACTCGCCAAGGCTTCTTCGGCAGCACCTCCCAAACCCGCGACCTCTTCCACCTAGAAGGACAAGGGCAACAGACACATGGGAACACCATCACCTCCAAGTTCCCCTCCAAGTCACACACCATCCTGACTTAGAAGTATATTGCCGATCCTTCATCGTCGCTGGGTCAAAAACCTGGAACTCCCTCCCTAACAGCACTGTGGGAGCACCTTCACCACACGGACTGCAGCAGTTCAAGAAGGCGGCTCACCACCACCTTCGAGGGCAACTAGGGATGGGCAATAAATGCTGGCTTTGCCAGCAAAGCCCAGATCCCATAAACGAATAAAAAAATGTTTTTAAACTCAGACAGCTCGATATCCGCAGCCGTAAAACTGTCGGCAGGTGCGTGGAGTCGATGTGTTGGAGTCGGGTTGCATGGATTTCATATTTTCACCACATCCCCCTTGACCTTCTCCTGATTATTGTGGGGGAGGGGAGTGGGGTTAATATCGAGGCCAATTGCTTTGGTCTTACCAGTGTTTAGCTGGAGGAAACTGTGGTTCATTTAAGATGTTGGACAAGCAGTCTGACAACACAGAGGCTGTGGAGAGGTTGGCCTGGCTGTCATCAGGGTACATGTGGAAGCTGAACCTATGTCTGCGGGTGATGTCAAGGGGCAGCATGTAGATAAGGGAGAGGAGGGGGCCAAGGATAGATCCTTGTAAGACTCCAGAGGTAACTGTATGGGGTGAAACAAGAGAAGCCATCGTTGGAGATTCTCTGGCTACAATCGGATAGATAAGAGTGGAACCTGGCGAGTGCAGTCCCACCCAGCTGGACAATGAAGGAGCGGCGCTGGAGGAGGATGGTATGGTCAACCGTGTCAAAGGCTGCAGACAGGTAGAGAAGGATGAGGAGGGACAGTTTACCATGGTCACCGTCACTTTGGATCTCATTTGTGACTTTGATTACGGCTGTTTCGGCGATGTGGCAGGGGCAGAAACCTGATTGGAGAGATTCAAACATGAAGGCAACACATTCAAGGACTTTGGCGAGGAAAGGGGGGGGTTGGAGATGGGGCAGTAGTTTGCAAGGACCGAGGGGTCAAGGGTGGGGTTCATGAGGGGGCAGGTGATCCTTGTACCTGCACTTTGGTAACGCTGAAACGATCTGGCATTTCTGACAGTCTCAGACTCTGAAACCCTGTTTGGTGTTTCATTTCAAAATCTTTTTGTTTTGTTATCACATCAGAGCGGAAAAAGTCAACAGGAAATGTCATCACCTGGTCTCCTGAATAAAGGGACGACCAGTGATTTTATTCTTTTGATTTTGAATGCCAGACTTTTATGTCATTTATCAGCAAAGAGCCAAGTAGAGCATGGCGCAGGAACGTGGGGTCAGCACTGAGCATTTTGGCTGGAGAGTGGTCCAGCTCCACATCCACTGTATTCTGAAACAGTGCTGCAAAAGGAAAATAAATGGTTTGAGCACAATGTGGCAGGCGGATTGGATGTCGGTTTGTGAAAAGAACAAAGAACTTTAAATTAGATTCACATCATGAATCCCATCAGGTGAAATGGAGTCGGTGCAGACATTGGCAATCCTGTTGGACAGGCCAAAGCTGCAGGAAGACATCAAGCACAGCAAGCTGGCAGGTGGTCCAAAATCCGCCCCCGTGACACTGCACTGGCCCAGACTCCAACCCCTTCTGTCCCTGCTGCCGATCTCTGACACTCTACCTCTGACCTCTGTTCTCTGTAAACACTGCCCATTGTGGGAGCGTAGGGTCAGTGCTGCTTCCCAAATAACTGAATGTCTAAGGAAAGTTCAGACCAACCTTGCTCTTTAATCATTTTTGTTTTATTCTTCTTGTGACTCACAACTTTCCACAACTTCTATTCTACATCTATGTGGATCGGTAACCAGCGCAGACTCGATGGGCTGAATGGCCTCCTTCTGTGCTGTGAAGTTCTGTGATCAATGCTGTGATTGCTAATGGTGCTCTCCTTACTTGGGCTCGAGTTTAGTAAAGGTGCTTTGAGCAGAGCTGTAAAAGTGCACATTGCTGGAGAATTCATCTCAAAATCCATTTCCCAGACTCGTGACACAAAGATTTACAGCGAAGGAATCCTCAAATCAACCAGGAAATCACATTTTGTTTTAAACAGATAATATTGGAGAAAAATTATAAAATATATTGGAGAGATTGGCGTATCTGGGATTGTTCTTGTTAGAGCAGAGAAGGTTAAGATGAGACCTAATAGAGGTATACAAAATTATAAGGGGTTTTGATAGAGTAGGGAGAAACTATTTCCTCTGGCAAGTGGGTCAGTAACCAGAGGTCATAGATTTCAAATAATTGACTGAAGAACTAGAGGGGAAATGAGGAAAAATTTATTCACACAGGGTTGTTAAGATCTAGAATGCACAACCTGAAAGCGTGGTAGAAGCAGATTCCATAGGAACTTTCAAAGGCAACTAGACATGTACTTGGAGATGAATAACTTGCTGGGTTATGGGGAAAAGCTGGGGAGTGGGACTAAATTCGAAAGGTCTTTCAAAGATAACATAATTACAGATAACATAATGGCAGTAGAAAAAAGTGACGCAGCTATCAGTGAGACAGAAATAGAATCCATGTGGATAGAGATAAAAGATAATAAAGGATCAATCACACTAATAGGTGTAGTCTACAGACCACCTAATGGTGGAAGGGAGGTGGAGGAAGAAATAAGAACATAAAAATTAGGAGCAGGAGTCGGCCATATGGCCCTTCAAGCCTGCTCCGCCATTCAATAAGATCATGGCTGACCTTTGACCTCAATGCAAACAAATTAGGGAAATTAGTAAAAAATAGAATAATCATCATGGGGGATTTCAACTACACTGAAATTAATTGGCCAGAAGAGGTAGGTAAATGGTAAGAGCTAGGAACCCTCACAACATTCAAGAAGCATTTAGATGAGCACTTGAAACGCCATAGCATACAAGGCTACGGACCAAGTGCTGGAAAATGAGATTAGAATAGACAGGGCTTGATGGCCGGCACAGACACGATGGGCCGAAGGGCCTCTTTCTGTGTTGTATAACTCTGACTCTAAAGGGGATAAGGTAGTGGAGTTCCTACAATGTGTCCGGGACTGCTTCCTAACCCAATATGTAAGAAGCTCGACAAGGGAGAAATCGCTACTGGATCTAGTAATGGGGAATGAATCAGAGCAGATAAGAGAAGTAAAAGTAGGGGAACATCTAGGTAATAGTAACCATCATATAATACGCTTCAGGATAATAATTGAGAAGGACATAAGCATGACGAAGACTGGGGTAATAGATTGGAGAAAATCCAATTTTGAGGGTCTGAGTGAAGAAATTCCTCCTCATCTCTGCCCTAAATGGCTTACCCCTTATCCTTAGACTGTGACCCCTGGTTCTGGACTCCCCGGCCATCGGGAACACCCTTCCTGCATCTAGTCTGTCCAGTCCTGTCAGAATTTTATAAGTTTCAATGAGATCCCCTCTCATTCTTCTAAACTCCAGCGAGTATAAGCCCAATCGACCCAATCTCTCCTCATATGTCATTCCTGCCATCCCAGGGATCTACATCATTGTTTGCCAATATTGTTGTCCATTTTATTTTCCCAAGTTCTGTGATAGTGGATTGGCGGTTGGATCAGATCAGCCATGATCTTATTGAATGGTGGAGCAGGCTCGAGGGGCCGATTGGCCTACTCCTGCTCCTATTTCTTATGTTATGTTCTTATACACTAAGCACATGGATAGTAGGGAAGAGCATGACAAGGGAGAATACAAATAGATTAGGAGAGAAGTCAAATAAACAATTAAGAAGGCAAAGAAGAACTATGAAATTAAATTATCAAGGAACATAAAACAAAATAATAAAATATTCTACAGGCACATAAATAAAAAACAGAAAGTCGGGATGGGAATAGGGCCATTAAGGGACGGTCAGGATAAAATCACAGGCAGCGATAGCGAAATGGCAGAAATATTAAATAATTACTTTGCTTCAGTATTTACCTGGGAGATAGAGCAGGTGGACATGACATCGGAAGATGAAATTAGAAATGATAACAACATTTAAAATAAAAAGGAGATATATTAAATAAACAAATTAAACTCAGAGGATAAAACCCCTGGTCCAGACGGATTACAACTGTGCATTTTTAAAGAATCTAGGGAAGAGATAGCGGAGACATACTATGCATATTTAATAATTCGTTAGAAAAAGGTGTAGTGCCAGAGGACTGGCGGATAGCTAATGTAATACCTATATTTAAGAAGGGAGACAGAACATGTACAGGGAACTATAGAACAGTCAGCTTACTATCAGTGGTAGGAAAAAATAATGGAATCCCAACTAAAGGAGAAAATAGAAGAACATTTAGAAATGAAAAATATAATAATGAATAGTCAGCATGGATTTCAAAAGGGAAAGTCTTGCTTAGCCAACCTCATTGAATTCTTTGAAGAGGTAACAGAGAGAGTAGACAAGGGTAATGTAGAATTTATCTAGATTTCTAAACAGCCTTAGATAAAGTACCACATAATAGACTAATGAATAAGGTCAGAGAATGTGCAGTCAGTGGACAAGTAGCAGAATGGATTGCTGGCTGGCTTCAAACAGAAAGCAGAGAGTAGGGGTAAAGGGTAGCTATTCACAGTGGCAGAAGGTGGGTAGTGGGGTCCCACAAGGATCAGTGCTGGGACCACTATTGTTCACAATTTATATTAATGATTTAGACTTTGAAATCAAAAACACACTTTCTAAATTTGTGGATGATACCAAATTGGGAGGGGGGGGGGGGGGGGGAATAGCCAATACGGAGGAGGACTGCAACAAATTACAAGACAACATTAATAAACTTGAAGAATGGGCATATAATTGGCAAATTAAATTCAACACAGATAAATGTGAGGTATTACATTTTGGCAAGAAAAACAAGGAGGTCACATATTACTTGGTAAATACAAATCTAAATGGCGTAGAACAGCAAAGGGGTTTGGGAGTACAAATACACAAATCGCTGAATGTAGCAACGTAGGTTAATTAGGCCATAAAAAAGCAAACCAAGCACTAGGGTTTATTTCTAGAGGGATAGAATTGAAAAGTAGGGAAGTCATGCTAAACCTGTATCGAACCTTGGTTCGACCACACTTGGAGTACTACGATCAATTCTGGTTGTTGTGTCTGTATTGGTATTGGTTGTATTGGTAGAGACCTTTATGGGTGTTGATTGTGAGGTATTTTTTTGATGCTGCTTCTACCTCCATTTGCAGATATGCCTGGGCCAGATCAATCTTAGTGAAGCGTTTCCCTCCAGATAGCGAGGCGAAAATATCTTCAATCCGCGGAAGTGGATATTGTACGGTGTGAAGGATCGGGTTCACTGTTACCTTAAAGTCCCCACAGACGCGAACCTTCCTTGGTTCCCCAGGCATGCTGCTCAACGACTTTTTCATCACAGGGATGATGGGTGTAGCCCACTCGCTCCAGTCTACCTTGGACAGTACACCTGAATGTTCCAGACTCTCCAGCTCTGCTTCGACGGCTGGGCGGATCGCATAAGGTACCAGTCTGGCCTTAAAAAATTTTGGGCTTGCGTTTTCTTCAATTTTAATCGTCGCTGTCATGCCTTTTAGTGTTCTAAGTCCTTGCTGGAACACTTCTTTCGTGTCAGTTAGGATCTTTGACAGTCATCCAGGTGTGACATCATCGTCCTTTTTGTCAGCCACAGTCCGTGCCTGTATGGAATGCCAATCCAGTTGTATTTTCCGGATCCATTCACGTCCCAGTAATGGTGGTCCTCCATCTTGCAATACATACAGGTCTAGTTTTGGTGTTTCCTTACCGTTATATATAACGGTCACCCTTATTTTTCCTTTGGGGTAGACTTTTTGCCCCGTGTACGTCTTCAAAATAATTTTTGTGTCTCTCAAGGGTATGTTTGAGAATAGCCGCTCGTAGTCCCGTCGGTTTATGACTGTTAGGGCTGATCCTGTGTCCAATTCCATCTTTACCTGGACTCCTGCTATCTTGAGAGTGACCCAAATGGTTCGGTGATCCTCCGTTGTGATCACATTATGTAGTTTCAGACAACTCAGTTCCCTGCTTTCGGAGTCGTTATCACTCTTTTGTTCATCTGAAATATTCTCCGTCATCTTATGTACCTTCTTGTACTTTCCTTTGGTCGGTTTCTTATTGCTGGTTTTCTTTCCCAACCTGCAGACTCGTGCTATGTGTCCTACTTTTCACTGTCTGCACACTTTGTCTTTGAACCAGCAATCATTCTGGTCATGTGTTGTTCTGCCGCAGCGATAGCACTTCTCTGTTCCATATGACATTTTGTTTGTGCCATATTCTTGCGGTCTCTGTTGTATCTCTGCAGCGCCCCGTGCTGCTGCTTCATATGATACCGCAATGCTGAAAGCCTTTTCCAGCGTAAGGTCCTTTTCAGATAAAAGCCGTTTCTGGGTTCCTTCACTTTGAAGCCCACACACAAACTTGTCCCTTAAGGTATCTGCTAGTCCCGCTCCAAACTGGCAGTGTTTCAATAGTTTGCGCAGTTCTGTTAAATAATCAGCATTGCTTTCATCCTTATGCTGGTTCCGTTTGTGAAACTTGAATCTTTCTGCTATCAGCAGCGGTGTGGGGTTTAAATGTTCCTGTAGTATCGTTACTATGTCTTCAAAACTCTTTTCCATTGGCTTCGTTGGGGTTACTAGATTTCGTAATAAACCATACGTCTTTGCACCCATTAAATTTAACAATACTGATGCTTTCTTGTCATCTGACACCCCATTTGCCTTGCAGTACACCTCTATTCGTTCGACATATGTAGTCCAATCTTCGACTTCATTGTCAAATGCGGTGATACTGCCACTCTTCGGCATTTTGGGTGTGGTTTAAAATGGCGTCTCCCAATGGCTTAAAATGGCGTCTCCCGCGCTTTCCTTCCTCCCCCGCTGCTGCCAACGCCGCTCCCGGCGGTTCTCGTGGCAATGACGGCACCCTGTAGGTTTCGCGTGCTTCTCCTGCGCTGCTGCCAACGCCGCTCTCGCCAGTCCTCGTGGCAATGGCGGCGCCTCGCGGGTTTCTGCGCGTCTCTCTCTCCCTCTCTTCGACGCTGTTCGGCCCCTGAACACCGGCTGCGCCCTGTGCGCTCTGCCCTCTCTCCCTCTCCCCCGTCGACGCTGCTCGGCCCTTTGCTGTGGCGCTCAGTCGGGCTCTAGCCCACCGCTGTCTGGGAAGGGTCTGCGCACTACCTGTTGCCAGCCCGTTTCGCTGGACCACCTCGACTGGAAAGCCAAGCCTGGCTCTCGACAGCCTCCCCCGCAATTCCCGAGTCTCTGCTGGATGACTGGGCGGTTACCCGTGGTCGACACCCGAGTCTCTGGCCTTGACCTCCAATCCACTGATCTCCAGGAACGAATCCCCGGGAGGTGATGCAGAGTTGCAGGTAGGTTCGAACTTGCCTTGTCGCCAATGTTGTGTCTGTGTATAATAAGACACAGACTGCAGGAGAACGGTACAACAGGTGTTTACTCAACGTGGCTCACACTGGAACTGCTCTGTACAGATTACTACTCAGTGCTATATACAGGTGTGGTCACTGCCGATACTGCAGTATACATGAGCTGTAAAAGATAGTTCCCCCCTTAAAAGGTATATACATTACACTGGTCACCATATTATAAAAAGGATATAGAGGCACTGGAGAGGGTGCAAAAAAGTTTTACAAGGATGATACCAGAAATGCGAGGTTATACCCATCATGAAAGGATGAACCGGCTGGGTCTTTTCTCTTGTAAAGAGACGGCTGAGGGGTGATCTAATAGAGGTCTTTAAAATTATGAAAGGTTTTGATAGAGTGGATACAGAAAGAATGTTTCCACTTGTGGGGAAGAGCAAAACTAGTGGCCATCAATATAAGATAGTCACCAAGAAATCCAATAGGGAATTCAGAAGAAACTTCTTTACCCAAAAAGAGTGGTGAGAATGTGGAACTCGCTACAACAGGGAGTGGTTGAGGTGAATAGTATAGATGTAATTAAGGGGAGGCTAGACAAGCATATGAGGGAGAAAGGAATAGAGGGTTATGCTGATAGATTTAGATGAGGAAAGACGGGAGGAGACTCGAGTGGAGCATAAACACCGGCACGGACTGGTTGGGCCGAATGGCCTGTTTCTGTGCCGTATATCCGATGTAATCCTATGTAAAGAGCTGGCACAGACATGATGGGCTGAATGGCCTCCTTCTGTGCTGTAAGATTCTATGATTCCAACAAAAAGTTAGTTTACCTGATGTGTGTATTCTAGACTCTAAAGCCTTTTGATTAAAGTAAAATATAATAGTTAATAACAATTACCTGTAGAAAATCCAGTTTTCTTGTGACACTTTGTAAATTCGATGTTAAAATATGTGACCAACGCGTGAATGTATTCATTCCGCTGAACTTGAAGACAGAATGTAGAAGTAAATGACAGGTCCTCAGTCTTCACATTGTAGATATCCACCTCCTGGATGGGCAAACCTTTCAATTATTTCTCAATGTCCAACATCACGCACATTCCTTCCAAAATCAAAACCAAGCACTTTATTGACATTTCAGCCCCAAATTACTGGGGGCCACATTTGGGATGGGAGCGGGGACCGGAGTGGGGGGGGGGGGGAAACAGGGATGGACAGAGGTAATCGAGAGAGGATGGAGGGAATTGAGGAGAGGTGGGCAGGTCATGTGTTTCTTATTAAAAACTCTTAAAAGACACGCAGGACCCTAATTTGAATAAATTAACTGGCATTTAACTGTCCCCACGCGCATCTGTCTGATCCAATATGGCCAGCAGTGCTCTTCCAGCCAGAAATCAGCACGTGCTTCCTGCCCGCCATATTGGAGCAGAGTGGGCCGGATAGCGCCTGGAAAACGGGCGCCATGTGGCTGCATTTCTGGGCTCTTGGGTCATTATCTCCACTGTTGAGAGGTGATCTTTTCCAGCTGAGGCTCGGCAGGAAATCTGTTACCAAGTTTCTTTCACTGATTCCGACCTGATGTCGAGGGGGACTGTGGAGTTGTATAGATTCCAATCAAATAGATTGCATTAAAATCGTTCCATGTCATAATTAACTGATTATTACAAAAGAGGCTCACCACACCTTGATGAGACAAGCATTGGTCACAACTTGTTTGGGATCCACAATGTCTACTAGAGGTTCCTTTATGGCAACATTCCTGATACACGTCATGTCAAAACCATAAACGTTTTCCCACCCTAAAGAAAAGGAGATGCAGAAAATTAACACAAATTGCAGACATTGGAAGTTAAAGTGAGAAAACACCAGCGTACAGAGTTAGTGCCACATGGTGGGGGGTGGGGGAGCAGGGCTTAGTGTTTCACTGCTGTTTATGGGATCTTGCTGTGCACACATTGGCTGCCAGATTTCACTACATTACAACAGTGACTGCAAATTATTTGACGTGGTGAAAGCCGCAATATAAAAGTTCTTTCTTCCTTTGTAGGGTGGCAGGCTCTCTCATTCAAACCTCCCTCACTCCAGAGTTCCCTTTCTTGGCCGTGTTACTGGGAAAGGTGCTAAGCAGAGGGCAGGTGAGAAGCAGAGTGATCCCCAGGCCAGCTCTGAACATTAGCAGCTGGCAGTCTTAGCCAGTGGTGAAACTGTGGAGACTAAGGGAAATCCAGGTTCATGCCCTCAAATGATATGATGAAACACAGGAAGATGTGAAAGCAATATTCAGACATGATCTTACAGTGAATTTTGAAGTCCTTGTACTGGCGATCTTCAATGGCTACGATATAGAGTGTTGCTCGATCTGGGAACATCAGCCCTCCAGGTTTCTGTTGGTGAATTTTGGGGAAATGGGTCTCGTAATCTATTCACCTGATAAAGATATCACATTTTGAACTGCACATACAAAGCAGAATCCGACCCACATCCGTTGCATACTTTTACTGTTCTCTGCTCAACTGTCACTTCATGTTTTATTCCCTGATAGATCCTACAGCAATGACATCTGATAACGCCCCCAGTCTGAATTACACTCAACAGTTGAGCTTTTATATGCCAACCCTGCCTGCTTTTGTTTTGCACTTGTATAGCAAGAGGATTGAAGCTTGTTCACTCAGAAACTCAGCAAGCTTATCTGTAATACAATGAAAAAGCAACAGTCCCTTGCGGGGAATTTAAGATGTAGTTCACCTACCAGCCACTTATCTCGTGCGAAGATTACTGTGTTCAGCATTGATTCATAGAAGAGGCTGTAGCCCATCCATTCGCTGATTATGATGTCCACTTTATCCACAGGCAGTTCAACTTCCTCAACTTTACCATTAAATATTGTGATTACTGTAAAACAGTTCATGCAAATCTCTGACTAATTGAAAACAGATAGGATTTAGCCAGAATATAAAATTCATTTTCCCCAGTCCTTACGGTGATTGTAATGCAAGAATGTGGACACCAAAATGTTACCAACAGCTAAATTATAAATCAGCTCATCACTACATAATTATTCCTTTTATGAGCCAAAAAATCTCTTTCAACTTCTTTCTATTTTTAAACTTAAAAACGATGATTTCTCTGTGCAAAAAATTTGATGAATAACTGCAGTATTTAAAATATTGAATTTAGTAAGGGATTAAACATCTCCAATTAATCTTCTGATCAAGGTGAGAAAATTGGAAATTATTTTGGTCATTACAACAGGGTAATTCATTGACATGTAAAGCATTTGTAAATTTGCAATGCATTTGCTAAGTTGCTTACTGTTGTCCAAGTGGTTTGCCTTGATGATCTTCTCTGAATAATCAGAGATACTGGAACATTCAATCTAAAAAAACAGAAGGGAAGGGCCTTTGAGCACTGAAATATCCCTTTGCATTGTAATTTAGCGCAGGTCATTTTATTTTTACAATTCTCTGTTTATTTTCAAAGAATATTCTAGTACCGATGAGCGGATTTTATTTGATTCACTGTTTGGGGAGAAGACCCTTTGGAAAATGATTTCATCCATTATATTCCATGTTCAAATGCCAGACAAACCCACTCCCTCTGCAACTCCAGTCAAATTATTCTAATGTATTAACATTTCCACCAAGTATTAGAATTGATGCTGCACCAGACATAAGAACATAAGAAATAGGAGCAGGAGTCGGCCATTCGGCCCCTCGAGCCTGCTCCGCCATTCAATAAGATCATGGCTGATCTTCAACCTCATCTCCACTTTCCTGAACTATCTCCAAATCCCTTGATTCCCTTAATATCCAAAAATCTATCGATCTCTGCCTTGTACATACTCAACAACTGAGCCTCCACAGCCCTCTAGGGTAGAGAATTCCAAATATTCACCACCCTCGGAGTGAAGAAATTTCTCCTCATCTCAGTCCTAAATGGCCGACCCCTTATTCTGAGACTCTGACGCCCGACTCGAGACTGCCCAGCCAGGGGAAACATCCTCCCTGCATCTACCCTGTCAAGCCCTGTAAGAATGTTGTATGTTTCAATGAGATCACCTCTCATTCTTCTAAACTCTAGAGAATATAGGCCTAGTCTACTCAATCTCTCCTCATAGGACAATCCCCCCATCCCAGGAACCAGTCTGGTGAACCTTCGTTGCACTCCCTCTATGGCAAGTATATCCTTCCTTAGGTAAGGAGACCGTAACTGTACACAATACTCCAGGTGTGGTCTCACCAGGGCCCTATATAATTGTAGTAAGACGTCTTTACTCTTAAACTCAAATCCTCTTGTAATAAAGGCCAACATACCATTTGCTTTCCTAATTGCTTGCTGTGCCTGCATGTTAACTTTCAGTGATTCATGTACAAGGACACCCAGGTCCCTCTGAACACCAACATTTCCCAATCTCTCACCATTTAAAAAATACTCTACTTTTCTATTTTTCCTACCAAAGTGGATAACTTCACATTTCTCCACATTATATTCTATTTGCCATGTTCTTGCCCACTCACTTAGCCTGTCTATATCTCCTTGAAGCCTCTTTGCATCCTCCTCACAACTTACATTCCCACCCAGCTTTGTATCATCAGCAAACTTGGATATATTACATTTGGTCCCCTCATCCAAATCATTGATATAGATTGTAACTAGCTGAGGCCCAAGCACTCGGTACCTCACTAGTTACAGCCTGCCAACCCAAAAATGCCCCGTTTATTCCTCAATGTATGCTAGTATATTACCCCCAATCCCATGAGCCCTAATTTTGTTGAATAACCTCTTGGACACCTTATCGAAAGCCTTCTGAAAATCCAAATACACCACATCCACTGGTTCCCCCTGATCAATTCTGCTAGTTACAACCTCAAAAAACTCGAATAGATTTGTCAAACACGATTTCCCTTTCATAAATCCGTGTCGACTCTGCCCAATCCTATTATTATTTTCTAAGTGCCCTGTTACCACGTCCTTAATAATAGATTCTAGCATTTTCCCTACTACGGATGTCAGGCTAACTGGTCTGTAGTTCCCCATTTTCCCTCTCCCTCCTTTCTTAAATAGTGGGGTTACATTTGTCACCTTCCAATCTGCGGGAACCGTTCTAGAATCTATGGAATTTTGAAAGATGACAACCAATGCATCCACTATCTCTATCGTCACCTCTTTCAAAACCCTAGGATGTAGGCCATCAGGTCCAGGGAATTTATCAGCTTTCAGTCCCATTCATTTCTCCAGTACTTTTTTTACTAATAATAATTTCTTTCAGTTCCTCATTCTTGCTAGAGCCTTGGTTCTCCACTATTTCCGGGAGGTTTTTTGCATTCCGTGAAAACAGACACAAAGGGCTGGATTTTGTCAATGGGGACACGTTGGGGGCGGGACTGCTGGTTGTCGGGTTTCAGTCCCACCCCCAACGATGTCTGGCCAACCCACGCTATTTTCCCTTGATTGACCTTGTTAAGCCTGCCCTGTGGGCTTACCGGCCAATTAAGGGCCGGTGACAAGAGGACATCAGTGTATGACATTTCATCTGTCAAAAAAAATTTTGACAGATGAATTGTCAGCATTTGACAGCTTTGAGAAGCTGTCAAGCACTGACAATTTCTGTTCTAAGGTGAGCCCTTGCACTGAAGGCTCACTAAAACCTCTCTCCTCAGCAGAAAGGAGATGGCTGCTGCATCTAAGAATGCAGCTGCCATTCTGTCATCTCTGCCGTTGAGATGAGGCACCTCCGGAACCCCAAGGGTTGAAGCCTGCAGAAAGAAGCAAAGGTAAGGAAACTTTTTCCAACGCTTTACACTCACCTCTCATATTTACCTCTCCACACTTGCACCCATCACTCACCTCCACAGCGGACTTTTTGATCCCTCTCACCCCCGTAGACCCACTGCTCACCTCATTGACCCAGGCGAGATTCGCCGCCATCAGGAAGCCCGCACTTGCGGGGGTAAAATGGGGATAAGCCTCAAAACTGCCTGTTAACAGGCAGTTAATTGGCCCTAATCCCCTTTCTGCGCGAGTTGGGGACCCGCCACCCGCGAAGATGGCATGGAGGCGGGTTGGGAGTGGGGTCAGTACCCGCTCTCAGTTTCTGCCATTTTCCCAGCAGTTCCACCTCTATACCCACCTCCCCAGGGCTGGGAAAATTCCCCCCAAAGTATTTGTTTAATTTCTCTGCCATTTCCTTACTCCCCATTATAATTTATCCTGTCTCAGCCTGTAAGGGACCCACATTTACTTTTGCTAATCTTTTCCTTTTTACATATCTATAGAAGCTTTTACAGTCTGTTTTTATGTCTCTTGCTAGTTTACTCTCATATTCTATTTTCCCTTTATCAATTTCTTGGTCCTCCTTTGCTGAATTCTAAAATCCTCCCAATCCTCAGGCTTACTCTTTTTGGCAACATTATAAGCCTCTTCCTTTGATCTAATACTGTCTTTAACTTCTCTTGTTAGCCACGGTTGGACCACTTTTCCTGTGGGGTTTTTGTGCCTTAAAGGAATGTATATTTGTTGTAAGTTATGTATTAATTCTTTAAATGCTAGCCATTGCTTGTCTACCATCATACCTTTTAATGTAATTTCCCAATCTACCTTGGTCAACTCACCCCTCATACCTACATAGTTTGCTTTGTTTAGATTTAAGACCCTAGTTTCGGATTTAACTAAATCACTTTCAAACACAACATATTAAATGTTTAACTTTATAGATCTGATAGCGGTGTTTGCAGTTAGGAAAGGTTTTAATAACGCTAACTTGGAAAAACTATTTCCACAGGTCTTTGGATCGGTAACTAGAGGGAATAAATTTAAGATCGTTAAAAGGATGGGTGGAGGGGTTCGGAGAATTTTTTTCACACAGAGGGTTGATTGGACATGAAATGCCCAAAGAACAGTGGGGAAGCTTTTAAATAATGTAAACACTATTGGGAAAGGGCAAGGGAATGGGACTAAGGGGACAGTTCTTTCGGAGGGTGATTGTGTGATCTTGCGATCAATGTCAGTGGATATTTGGAGCCAGGCTGTGTGTAAACAAATGGGAAGAGTAAACGTGACATGCTGTCCTTTGTTGGCGTGTTGATACCTGATTCTCCAGCTCCTATTCACACTACATGTGGACTGACACCCAGTGTACAGACTAAGTTGTTACCCTCTAACCTTAAATGGTTTAAGACATGTAAATGAAGAGAAAGTGCTGTGATGTGATGCTTCACCACACAGCCAAAGAGGCAGGAAGTGGGGTAACTCTCCACCCACCCCCCCCCAACTCTAAACACACTGACTTTGGGCAATTGTAAAACGGCTGATATCGGATCAGCCGCCCGTTTACGCCTCTCCTGATTTTTATTATCGATATCACCCATTTTACACTATCACCTAAAGGTGTGATTGAAAGAAGTGGTGTGATGTCACCCTTAACTTTCTCACCTTTTCCTTTCCCTATTGAAGGAAGCTATCATACTGGAGAACAATTCCACTGGTGCCTGCAACCCTTAGCAACCTCACCAATGCAGCATTCTTGATTCGGGAACCTACACAATGTAAGCAGACTATTTGGCTATAGGAAGAATCACAGCTAGGCTGATTCTGCCCTCACCAGATGCCGACATGTGAGATCCTGGGATTGCAATCAAGATTGGCTGGACCGGAAGCGGGAGAAGCAGGCCCCGGGCCATCGGACCGTGGAGACGGTGAGGTGGAGGCCGCAGCGACCGGAGGATGTGTTCGGCGAGTCGGGCGGAGGCAGTGCAGCGCTTCGAGCAGCAGCCACGACGACTCTCAGTCCGACTGGGAGGAGGGGAGCCGGGAATGGTGGTCAGAGGGTGAGCGGGAGAAACAGGCCACCACACGTGGAGCCGAGCCGGCAACAGTGAGGAGGAGGCCGTGGTGACGAGGGGGACGGAGCGGCTGAGGGACATCGTGCTCCCACTGCCACTGGATGCCAAAGAATTGACTTTCTGAACACGGCGCTGTAGAAATAGCTGACGTGTCCCTACGGGGAGTAAGCACTCCATTGTACTAGTTACATAAGGCAAATAAAATTGAATTGAATTGAAGATTGGAAACCATGGGCTGATTTCTACAATCACTACCCCAGCCTTGCCACTGTCTAACAGCATAGGCAGGAATCAAAGAAAGATGTCCTGTTCCATACCAAGCAGGGCGTTTACACACTGCAGCAGCTTAAGTAGCAACACACATTTTTAAAGAAATTTGACAAAAGATGCCCGAACAATCGGAAGAACATACCCCAAACACTTTCCTGGCTCCTGCTCTGGCTGCAAACATCGCCAATATCCCAGTTCCACTTCCCACATCCAGCACTGTTTTGTCCTTGAACACATGTTTGTTGTGGTACACGGAACTCCTGTACGTTAGTGTTCGAATTTCATCTTTTAACATTTCCTGTGTTCGAAATACATAAACAGCAGGATCATAGTGTGAATATTAATCATTCATGAAACATTTCCAGTTAATGTAAAATACAGGCTGCATCTCAAACTACGTGAATGAAATGGCTCCAAACTCACATCGATTCACAATGTCAACTTAAAAATGAAACCTGGACTGGATGAGAAATCGATTGAAAGGTAAAAAGAATCGGGTGGGTGTTTATTAGAGGAGTGTTGGGGTGGGTGTTTATTAGAGGAGTGTTGGGGGGGGTGGGTGTTTATTGGAGGCGTGTTGGGGGTGGGTGTTTATTAGAGAAGTGTTGGGGGGGTGGGTGTTTATTAGGGGAGTGTTGGGGGTGGGTGTTTATTAGAGGAGTGTCGGGGGGTGGGTGTTTATTAGAGGAGTGTCGGGGGGTGGGTGTTTATTAGAGGAGTGTCGGGGGGTGGGTGTTTATTAGAGAAGTGTCGGGGGGTGGGTGTTTATTAGAGGAGTGTCGGGGGGTGGGTGTTTATTAGGGGAGTGTCGGGGGGTGGGTGTTTATTAGGGGAGTGTCGGGGGGTGGGTGTTTATTAGAGGAGTGTTGGGGTGGGTGTTTATTAGGGGAGTGTCGGGGGTGGGTGTTTATTAGAGGAGTGTCGGGGGGGGGGGGGTTTATTAGAGGAGTGTCGGGGGGGTGTTTATTAGGGGAGTGTCGGGGTGGGTGTTTATTAGGGGAGTGTCGGGGGTGGGTGTTTATTAGAGGAGTGTCGGGGGTGGGTGTTTATTAGAGGAGTGTTGGGGGTGGGTGTTTATTAGAGGAGTGTTGGGGGTGGGTGTTTATTAGAGGAGTGTTGGGGGGGGTGGGTGTCTATTAGAGGAGTGTGGGGGGGGGTGGGTGTTTATTAGGGGAGTGTTGGGGGTGGGTGTTTATTAGGGGAGTGTTGGGGGTGGGTGTTTATTAGGGGAGTGTTGGGGGTGGGTGTTTATTAGGGGAGTGTTGGGGGTGGGTGTTTATTAGGGGAGTGTTGGAAGGGGCCACAAAGGGAGATATTAGGACAGGTGACCAACACCTTGGCCAAAGAGGTAGGTTTTAAGGAGTGTCTTAAAGGAGGAGAGAGAGGTCGCGAGGCAAAGAGGTTTAGGGAGGTAATTTCAGAGCTTAGGGCCCAGGCAGCTGAAGGCACGGCCGCCAATGATGGAGCAATTAAAATCAGGGATGTATAAAAGGCCACAATTGGAGGAGCGCAGAGATCTTGGAGGAGGTTACAGAGAAAGGGAGGAGCGAGCCCATGGAGGGATTTGAACACAAGGATGAGAATTTTAAAGTTGCAGCGTTGCTGGACCGGGAGCCAATGTAGGTCAGTGAGCACAGGGGTGATGGGTGAACGGGACTGGGTGCGAGTTCGGACATGGGGCAGCCGAGTTTTGGATGAGCTGAAGTTTATGGAGGGTGGAAGCTGGGAGGTCGGCCAGGAGTGTGTTGGAATAGTCAAGTCTCGAGATAACAAAGGCATGGATGAGGATTTCAGCAGCAGATGAGCTGACACAGGTGGAGACGGGCGATATGGAGGTAGAAGTAGGCAGTCTTTGTGATGGAGAGGATGTGTGGTCGGAAGCTCATTTAGGGGTCAAATACTGTAATGTATGTACCTTTAAGGGGGGAACTACTTTTTACAGCTCATGTATACTGTAGTACTGGCAGTGACCACACCTGTATATAACGCTGAATAGTAATCTGTACAGATCAGTTGCAGCCTGAGCCACGTTGAGTAAATACCTATTGTACCGTTCTCCGCAGTGTGTGTCTTCTTATACACGGACGTAACATTGGCGACGAGGCAGGTTCGAACCTACCTGCAACTCTGCATCACCTCCCGGGGATTCGTTCCTGGAGATCAGTGGATTGGAGGTCAAGGCCAGAGACTCGGGCGTCGACCACGGGCAACCGCCCAGTCATCCAGCAGAGACTCGAGAATTGCAGGGGAGGCTGTCGAGGGCCAGGCTTGGCTTTCCAGTCGAGGTGGTCCAGCGAAACGGGCTGGCAACAGGTAGTGCGCAGACCTTTCCCAGACAGCGGCGGGCTAGAGCCCGACCGAGCGGCACAGCAAAGGGCTGAGCAGCATCGACGGGGGAGAGAGAGCACGGGCAGAGCGCACAAGGCGCAGCCGGTGTTCAGGGGCCAAGCAGCGTTGGAGAGAGGGAGAGAGAGACGCGCAGAAACCCGCGAGGCGCCGCCATTGCCATGAGGACCGCCGAGAGCGGCGTTGGCAGCAGCGCAGGAGAAGTGCACGAAACTTACAGGGCGCCGCCATTGCCACGAGAACCGCCGGGAGCGGCGTCGGCAGCAGCAGGGGAGGAAGGAAAGCGCGGGAGACGCCATTTTAAGCCATTGGGAGATGCCATTTTAAACCACACCCAAAATGCTGAAGAGTGGCAGTATCACCGCATTTGACAATGAAGTCGAAGATTGGACTACATATGTCGAACGAATAGAGGTGTACTGCAAGGCAAGTGAGGTGTCAGATGACAAGGAAGTGTTGGTATTGTTAAATTTAATGGGTGCAAAGACGTATGGTTTATTACGAAATCTAGTAACCCCAATGAAGCCAATGGAAAAGAGTTTTGAAGACATAGTAATGATACTAAAGGAACATTTAAACCCCACACCGCTGCTGATAGCAGAAAGATTCAAGTTTCACAAACGGAACCAGCATAAGGATGAAAGCAATGCTGATTATTTAACAGAACTGTGCAAACTATCGAAACACTGCCAGTTTGGAGCGGGACTGACAGATGCCTTAAGGGATAAGTTTGTGTGTGGGCTTCAAAGTGAAGGAACCCAGAAACAGCTTTTATCTGAAAAGGACCTTATGCTAGAAAAGGCTTTCAGCATTGCGGTATCATATGAAGCAGCAGCACGGGGCGCCGCAGAGATACAACAGAGACCGCAAGAATATGGCACAAATGAAATGTCATATGGAACAGAGAAGTGCTATCGCTGCGGCAGAACAACACACGACCAGAATGATTGCTGGTTCAAAGAAAAAGTGTGCAGACAGTGTGGAAAAGTAGGACACATAGCACGAGTCTGCAGGTCGGGAAAGAAAACCAGCAATAAGAAACCGACCAAAGGAAAGTACCAGAAGGTACATAAGATGACGGAGAATAGTTCAGACGAACAAGAGTGATAACGACTCCGAAAGCAGGGAACTGAGTTGTCTGAAACTACATAATGTGATCACAACGAAGGATCACCGAACCATTTGGGTCACTCTCAAGATAGCAGGAGTCCAGGTAAAGATGGAATTGGACACAGGATCAGCCCTAACAGTCATAAACTGATGAGACTACGAGCGGCTATTCTCACACATACCCTTGAGAGACACAAAAATTATTTTCAAGACGCACACGGGGCAAAAAGTCTACCCCAAAGGAAAAATAAAGGTGACCGTTATATATAACGGTAAGGAAACACCAAAACTAGACCTGTATGTATTGCAAGATGGAGGACCACCATTACTGGGATGTGAATGGATCCGGAAAATACAACTGGATTGGCATTCCATACAGGCACTGACTGTGGCTGACAAAAAGGATGACGACGTCACACCTGGGCGACTGTCAAAGATCCTAACTGATGCGAATAAAGTGTTCCAGCAAGGACTCGGAACACTAAAAGGCATGACAGCGACGATTAAAATTGAAGAAAACTCAAGCCCAAAATTTTTTTACGGCCAGACCAGTACCTTATGCGATCCGCCCAGCCATCAAAGCAGAGCTGGAGAGTCTGGAACGTTCAGGTGTACTGTCCAAGGTAGACTGGAGCGAGTGGGCTACACCCATCGTCCCTGTGATGAAAAAGTCGTTGAGCAGCATGCCTGAGGAACCAAGAAGGTTCGCATCTGTGGGACTTTAAGGTAACAGTGAACCTGGTCCTTCACACCGTACAATATCCACTTCCGCGGATTGAAGATATTTTCGCCTCGCTATCTGGAGGGAAACGCTTCACTAAGATTGATCTGGCCCAGGCGTATCTGCAAATGGAGGTAGAAGAAGCATCAAAAAAATACCTCACAATGAACACCCATAAAGGTCTCTACCAATAACACCGGCTGGTATTCGGGGTAGCATCAGCTCCGGCTATTTGGCAGAGGGCAATGGAACAAGTCCTGCAAGGGATCCCAGGGACCCAGTGTTATTTGGAAGACATCCTGGTCACGGGCGAAAATGACAGTGATCACCTTACCAACCTGGAGCAGGTACTCACTAGATTGCAGGAATATGGGCTCCGAGCTAACCGCCCCAAATGCGAGTTTTTTAGAAAACAAATCTCGTATTGTGGCCACGTTATCGATAAAGAGGGGTTACATAAGTCCCCAGAGAAGATTGAGGCAGTAGTCAAGGCTCCAGCACCGGAAAATGTGTCACAACTGAGGTCGTTCCTCGGGCTGGTAAACTACTAACATAAGTTCTTGCCAAATTTGTCTACAATACTACACCCACTGAACACCCTACTGCAAACTGGGGTGCCATGTAAGTGGAGTGACGAATGTAGACGAGCTTTCCAGAAGAGCAAAACACTAATCACATCGCGGCCGGAGGTGCACAAAATGGCGGATAAGATGGCTGCCCCCACGGTTCGCACGCGGCGCTGCTGGCGTTCGCGGGTTTCCCCCTGCAGGCATTGGCGTAATGGCCTTTCTTCCTGCAGCCCGAGCAGGTAGCGGTCTTAGCCGGGCAGCGCGCTGTAGGGTGTTTTAACTGGCCACAGAAATAGCATTTTTGGGCCTGGTTATGGGGCATCGCTGCAGTTGGTACTGGGGGTGGCGGTCCCAGTTGATTTCGGGACATCGCTGCAGCAGTTGGTACCGGGGGCGGCGGTCCCATGTCCCAAGGTCGCGATGGCCATGGCGCGGCGCCGTTACGTGAGTATGCTTCGAGGTTTCGGTGGGCCGCATCTAACGAGAGCGCAAGGGCTACGGCCGTCTTCAGGTCGAGCTCCTTGCTTTCGAGCAGTCTCTGCCGGGAGTAGTCGGACTGGAGGCCCCTAACGAAGGCATCACAGGTAAGTCCCTCCACGTGCCCCGCAGCCGTTACCTCCTTACAGTCGCAGTCCCTGCAGAGTGTCTGTAACGCCCGTAAAAATGCCTCTACCGATTCCCCCGGTTGCTGCCTGTAGGATCCCAAGAGGTGTCTGGCGTAAATCGTGTTCACTGGGCGCGTGTATTGCCCTTTTAGTAGTTCGAGGGCCGCCGTGTACGTAGTAGCATCCCGGATGAGTGTATATACTTGAGGGCTCACCTGGGCGGTCAAAACTTTTAGTTTGTTCTCCTCCGATGTCACAGCGGAGGCTTCTAGGAAGGATGCAAAGCAGCTCAGCCAGTGTTCGAAATTGGTCGATGAACCCGCTGCTTGAGGGTCGAGGTCCAGGCATGCTGGTCTGAGGGCTCGCAGCAACGCCTGCTGTTGTTGCTGTTCAGGTGTCGACATTTTACTTTTAGTTAATAAAATTGATACGCTTATCAATTACTCCATAAAAGGCGATGAATTAGGAAAGTAACGAAGAGGTTTTTATTAACTAAAGAACAGAGCATGCCTCTCGTGGCCAACTGGTTCCAAGAAGGAAGTGGGTTGCCGAAACACCCACCTTTATACCTGGTCATGTGGGCGGAGCCAGCTGAGGCATGCATTGGTACACAGCGCCAACCAGAGGTAACAATATGCAATAACGATAACAGTAGGATACAATAATAGTGGTTTACCACAAGGTGTTGGCCCATTACAACCCGGCATTACCAATTCGGTTGGCATGTGATGAGTCACCCTACAGCATTGGAGCGGTGCTGTCGCACAAATTCTCGGATGGCTCAGAGAGGCCAATAGCCTTTGCGTCACGATCACTAACCTCAGCCGAACGTAACTACGCCCAGATTGACAGGGAGGCCCTCAGCCTAGTGTGGGGAGTAAAAAAGTTCAATCACTATCTGCATGGGCAGAAATTCACCTTGCTGACTGATCACCAGCTCTTGTCTCCATTTTTAATCCGAAGAAGGGCGTTCCGGTGATGACTGCGCAACGACTACAAAGATGGTCACATTTTCTAGGGGCGCACCACTATGAGATTGAATACAAGGGCACGAAACGGCATGGAAATGCTGATGGGCTATCACGCCTGCCACTGCCTACTGCGGAGGAAGCACCAGCAGTGGATCCTGTCGAAATATTCCATTCGACTATAGTTGAATACCTACCGGTAACTAACACTTGTATCGAAAAGGAAACCCGAAATGACCCGACACTGTCTCGGGTATATGATTTGATGGTGAAGGGATGGCCAGCACATGGCGACTCACTGTTGCCAGCATTCTCAACAAGGAGAGAACAGCTGTCAGTGTGCCGGGGGACCTTGATGTGTGGATCCCGAGTGGTAATTCCACCCAAGTTAAGGGATAGAGTGCTCAATGAGCTTCATGAGGGTCATCTGGGAGGGGTAAAAATGAAAAGCCTAGCCAGGGCTTGTGTGTGGTGGCCAGGAATCGATAAACAAATCGAGGACCTGACCAAGACCGGCTCAGGATGCCAGAAAGTCCAAAATGCACCACCACAGGCCCCTCATCTCCATGGCAACGGGTGCATATTGATTTTGCTGGTCCTTTCATGGACTCAATGTTTTTAATAGTCGTGGATGCGCACTCGAAATGGCCTGAGGTCATCAAAATGTCCTCCACCACCACGGAGAAAACTATTGCAGTCCTACGGACCATTTTTGCCAGGAATGGCTTGCCAGAACAGATTTGCTCCGACAACGGACTACAGTTTGTGTCCGAAGAGTTCCGGAGGTTCTTGAAAAAGAATGGGGTAAGGCATTACACATCCGCCCCGTATCAGCCAGCCACAAATGGATTGGCTGAGAGGTTCGTACAAACCTTTAAGAAGGCAATAAAGGCTATGTACAATGACAACATTCCGCTGCAGCACAAGGTGGACAATTTCCTGTTCGACTACTGGAATGCGACACATGCAGTCACCAACCAGGCCCCAGCCATGATGTTCTTTAACCGAAGGTTAAGATCTCGCCTGGATTTGCTCAGACCAAAAGTACTAAGAGATGTTGAGAGTAAGCAATTCCAGCACATCCATGAGAAGCCAACAAGGAGCTTCAATGTAGGGCAACCAGTCTTGGCCCGCGACTACCGAACAAAAAAATGGCAACCAGGAACAATATGCACACGGCAGGGCCCACTAATATACACAATGGACGTTGGGGAGAGCATTGTGAGACGCCATGCTGACAATGTTCCTCGAGTCACAGGAACAAGTCAACCCCATGCCTCACCCATACGTACCTGGTGATGAACCCGATGTACAGGTAGCATCTACCCCAGAAACAGTAGCATCGGAAGCTGATGAACCAACCGACGACAGGGGTCCAGAATCGCCACCGCACCAAGAGGAAGACACTCGGGAAAGGCACTATCCAGAAAGGATCAGGAAGCCTCCCCAAAGACTGAATTTATAAATAGACTATTTTCAGCTAATGTTGCATGTTAAAAGTGTTAATTGTAATTAGTTTGATATTTAATTGTTAAATGAGTGTTATGGTACTGTTAATCTAAAAGGGGAGGAATTGTAATGTATGTACCTTTAAGGGGGGAGCTACTTTTTACAGCTCATGTATACTGTAGTACTGGCAGTGACCACACCTGTATATAACGCTGAGTAGTAATCTGTACAGATCAGTTGCAGTCTGAGCCACGTTGAGTAAACACCTATTGTACGGTTCTCCGCAGCCTGTGTCTTCTTATACACGGACGTAACAAATACGACACCAAAGTTACGAATGGTCTGGTTCAGCCTCAGCCAGTGACCAGGGAGAGGGATGGAGTTGGTGGCTGGAGAATGGAGTTTGTGGTGGGGACTGAAAACAATGGCTTTGATCTGTCCAATATTTAGTTCTCTCCCCCAAATAACTGTTGAGGCTAGGGGTTAATTGAAAATTTCAAAACTGAGATTGATTTTTGTTAGGCAAGGGTATTAAGGGATACAGATCAAAGATGGGTAAATGGAGCTGAGATACAGATCAGCCATGATCTAATTGAATGGCGGAACAGGCTTGAGGGGCTGAATGGCCTCCTCTTGTTCCTATGCGCCTAGTAAGGGCTACTGGCTTTTCAGTCTGCATCAGGCTATTGCCTGGCATGAGAAGAGGGGTAATGGGTAAAGTTGTAGGGAGGCAATAACCAAGGGGTCAGGAGGTAACAGGCAAACAAGCAAGGGGCAAGGAGCAAGGGGTAAAGGAAGAGAGGTAAGTGGCATAATTGGAGCCCGATCTGCATACTGAATGAAGACCTCACCAGGGGTGGGTGTATTGCAGTCAGCCAGATGGGTGTGGGGTCAGAGAGAGTAAGCCCCCCAGTTCCATTTCAATTTCCCTCCTGTGCCTGGTTTCCGCCGGGGGGTGGGGGAGGTGAAAGAGTTAAAATTAAGGTTATAATCTCTGATGAGCTGTAACAATTTTATGACTACTCTCCTTCTCCATCACCATCAGTTCAATGCCATTCCCTGCAGTTATTGCTGACAAATGTTGAGCTTTTAGCTCAGAACTCCGTGTGCACTGTTCAATGTTCTGTTCCGTTGGTTAGTGATGACCTGAGCTCGGAGCAGTGTGCATGCACAGATTATTTAGAATGGCATTTGGAACTACATTACCCATTATCAACCGAACACTTGCACTGCGATCATGCATAATGAGCTCTCTGAAGCATAACATTTAGATCATACATAACGCTAAACATTTAGATAATAGTTCAGATTAGTCACAAGCAGATCCCTTAATGATGGCACTGAACTTCCTGGAGAGCAATTTGCAAAGTACAATGTAATCTTGGGGTTCAGGTGATGGTATGAACAGCCTAGCTTTGCTGTTACTGTTGTGACATCGTCCAAATGCTGTGAATAGATTGTTAGATGATCAATCACAGCTGATCATTTGTTCCCAGTTTAAATTGTGTTTAAAAATGACTGTACAGTTTCTAAAGAGGCACAGCTTTCATCGAACTATCACCTGCTTTTGCCTTGCACCACCACCCCTTTTGTCAGTTAATCACTCCTGCCCTCCACCCTATCACAAACCTCTCCCTTATGTTCTTTTCCTGCCCCCTTTGCCCTGGCTCTGTATTTGCTTAAAAGCCATTTATCTCTTAAGATCTTGCAGTCCATCGACCTGAAACGTTAACTCTGTTTCTCTCTCCACAGATGCTGCCTGATCTGCTGAGTATTTCCATGATGTGGAGATGCCGGTGTTGGACTGGGGTGGACAAATGTGAGAAGTCACACAACACCAGGTTATAGTCCAACAGCTTTATTTGAAATCACAAGCTTTCGGAGCGCTGCTCCTTCGTCAGGTGAAGTGGAGAGATGCATATAGGCACAGCATATATAGTCAGAGAACACTGCCAGATGAGTACAGGTAATCTTTCTAACTGCCCTTTATCCCACCTCGGCAGAGAGATAATCACAGCAATCAAAGGTGTGGATGGTGTCCAAACAGGTCAGTCAGGACCTGTTTGTTGTCCTAACTGACCTGTTTGGACACCATCCACACCTTTGATTGCTGTGATTATCTCTCTGCCGAGTATTTCCAGCATTTTCTGTTCCTATTTCAGATTTCCAGCTTCCGCAGTATTTTGCTTTGATCTTCTTGTAACTGTGTTTGACAAATGTTTTTTTATTTGGGAGCGAGAAATGCTAGAGGAGTTGTGTATCATTTCTCAAATGATAAGACCAAAATGTATCACATCACCAGTTTGTACAACAAGCTCGACAGTCCCTCTTAAAAATTACAATATATCTTGTCCTGCACATAAGAACATAGGAAATCAGAGCAGGAGTAGGCCAATCGGCCCCTCGAGCCTGCTCCACCATTCAATAAGATCATGGCTGATCTGATCCTAACCTCAAATCTTCTATCACTCTGCATCCACCTGAACCCATGTGATCTCCCGGGAGAGGCGAAAAACCAGATAAAGACCCAATGGCCAATTTGGGAGAAAGAAATCTGGGAAATTCCTCTCCGACCCATCTAGGCGATCGAAATTCTTCCAGGAGATCACTCTGTCCCTATATTTTCTACAGTACTTACCTTCTGTAAAGGCGATCTCCACCCCAGCCAGGAACAGGAATAAAACCATCTCCTGAAATCTAACACAGAATTAGAACACAGTAGGAGCAGAACCAGGCTACACGGGCCCTGGGCCCGCTCCACTACCCACAGGGCCATGACCATTCCGAACCTAGACTCATGTCCAATTTCCTGCCCGCTCCCTGTAACCCTTAATTCCTTTTACTTCTAGGAAACTATCTATTTCTGTTTTAAATTTATTTAATGATGTAGCTTCCACAGCTTTCTGGGGCAGCAAATTCCACAGACCTACCACCCTCTGAGTGAAGAAGTTTCTCCTCATCTCAGTTTTGAAAGAGCAGCCCCTTATTTTAAGATTATGCCCCCTAGTTCTAGTTTCACCCTTCATTGGGAACATCCTCACCGCATCCACCCGATCAAGCCCCTTCACAATCTTATATGTTTCAATAAGATCGCCTCTCATTCTTCTGAACTCCAATGAGTAGAGTCCCAATCTACTCAACCCCTCCTCATATGACCACCCCCTCATCTCTGGGATTAACCGAGTGAACCTTCTTTGTACTGACTCGAGAGCAAGTATGTCTTTTCTTAAGTATGGACACCAAAACTGTATGCAGTATTCCAGGTGCGGTCTCACCAATACCTTGTACAACTGCAGCAACACCTCCCTGTTTTTATATTCCATCCCCCTAGCAATAAAAGCCAACATTCCATTGGCCTTCTTGATCACTTGCTGCACCTGCATACTAACTTTTTGAGTTTCGTGCACCAGGACCCCCAGATGCCTTTGTACTACAGTACTTTCCAGTTTCTTGCCATTAAGATAATAACTTGCTCTATGATTTTTCCTGCCAAAGTGCATAACCTCACACTTTCCAGTATTGTATTCCATCTGCCAAATCTCTGCCCACTTACTTAGCTTGTCTATGTCCCTTTGCAGGTTTTTTATGTCCTCCTCACTCACTACTTTCCATCCCATCTTTGTATCATCTGCAAACTTTGATATGTTACACTCGGTCCCATCCTCCAAATCGTTAATATAGATTATAAAGAGTTGGGGACCCAGCACTGACCCCTGCGGAACACCACTAGTTACTGGTTGCCAATCTGAGAACGAACCATTTATCCCAACTCTCTGCTTTCTGTTAGAGAGCCAATCCTCCACCCATGCCAGAATATTACCCCCAATCCCGTGATTTTTTATCTTGAGCAATAATCTTTTGTGTGGCACCTTGTCAAATGCCTTTTGGAAGTCTAAATACACTACGTCCACTGGTTCCCCTTTATGTTACTTCCTCAAAAAACTCAAGCAAATTTGTCAAACATGACTTCCCCTTCATGAAACCATGCTGAGTTTGTCCTATTAAATTAAGTTTATCCAAATGTCCCGTTACTGTCTCCTTAATAATGGACTCTAAAATTTTACCAACCACAGATGTTAGGCTAACAGGTCTATAGTTTCCAGCCTTCTGCCTACTACCCTTTTTAAATAAGGGTGTTACATTAGCAGTTTTCCAATCTGCCGGGACCTTTGCTGAGTCCAGTGAGTTTTGGAAAATTATTACCAATGCAGCCACAATCCCTACCGCCACTTCCCTCAAGACCCTAGGATGCAAGCCATCAGGTCCAGGGGATTTATCCGCCTTAAGTCCCATTATTTTACCAAGTACCACTTCCTTAGTGATTTTAATCGTATTTAGTTCCTCCCCCCCCCCAGAGCCCCCTGTTTGTCCAGTGTTGGGATATTCTTAGTGTCCTCTACTGTAAAGACTGATACAAAATAATTGTTCAGTGTTTTTGCCATCTCCATGTTTCCCACCATTAATTTCCCGGTCTCATCCTCTAAGGGACCAACATTTACTTTAGCCACCCTTTTTCTTTTTATATAACTATAGAAAATTTTGCTGTCTGTTTTTATATTTTTTGCTAATTTACTTTCATAATCTATCTTCCCTTTCTTAATCAATCTTTTAGTTATTTTTTGCTGTCTTTTAAAGACTTCCCAATCTTCCATCCTCCCACTAGATTTAGCTACCTTATATGCCCTTGTTTTTAGTCGGATACTATCCTTAATTACTTTACTTAGCCACGGATGGCTATCTTTTCTTTTACACCCTTTTTTCCTCAGTGGAATATATATTTTTTGGAAGTTGTAAAATAACTCCTTAAATGTACACCACTGATTATGTACCGTCTTACCCTTTAATCTATTTTCCCAGTCCACTCTAATTAATTCCGCTCTCATACCTTCATAGTCTCCTTTATTCAAGCTCAGCACGCTTGTTTGAGATCCAACCTTCTCACCCTCTAATTGAATATGGAACTCAACCATGTTATTTATGGTCACTCATTCCAAGGGGATCCTTTACTAGGACATTTTTAATTAATCCTGTCTCATTACACAGGACCAAATCAAAGGTTGCTTGCCCCCTGGTCAGTTCAGTTACATACTGCTCAAGAAACCCATCCCTAATACACTCAATGAACTCATCCTCAAGGCTGCTCTGCCCAATTTGATTTGTCCAGTTAATATGATAATTAAAATCCCCCATAATTATAGCTGTTCCCTTATTATAAGCCTCAACTATTTCCTGATTAATACTCCGTCCAACAGAGTTGCAACTGTTCGGAGGCCTAGAGACTACACCCACTAGTGTTTTTTTCCCCTTATTATTCCTTATCTCCACCCAAACTGTTTCACTATCCTGCTCCTTTGACCCAATATCATTTCTCTGTATTATAGTGATTCCTTCCTTTATTAACATAGCCACCCCACCTCCTCTCCCTTCCTGCCTGTCCTTCCTGATTGTTAAATAACCTGGTATGTTTAATTCCCAGTCATGGTCACCCTACAGCCATGTTTCTGTAATGGCCACAAGATCATACCCATATGTCGTTATTTGTGCTGTTAACTCATTCATTTTGTTACGAATGCTACGTGCATTCAGATAAAGAACTTTCAAATATGTTTTGTAACACTTAGTTCCTGTTTTTTCCCTTTTTAGTACTTTACTTTTTACTCCATACCTTCTGTCCCTTCCTGACACATTGTTTTTTAATTCCCCCACTGCTACCTAAGTCTATGACCTTCTCTGTTGTCATTTCTATTATTTGCTCTCTAGAAACCTCCCCCGCACTAATTAGTTTAAAGCCCTCTCTACAGTCCTAGTTATATGATTCGCCAGGACTCTAGTCCCAGCACTGGCCAAGTGGAGTCCGTCCCAACGGAACAGCTCCCTCCTGTCCCATTACTGGTGCCAGTGCCCCAAGAAGCAAAACCCATTTCTCCCACACCAGTCTTTGAGCCACGCATTTAACTCTTTAATTTTATTTATCCTAGCCAAATTCGCTCGTGGCTCAGGTAATAACCCAGAGATTATTACCCTTGAGGTTCTGTTTTTTAATTTGACCCCTAGCTGCTCATACTCCTTTAACAGAACCGTCTTCCTTGTCCTATCTACGTCGTTTGTACCAACATGGACCACGACAACTGGATCCTCCCCCTCCAAGTTTCTTTCCAGCCCAGAAGAGATGTCCTTAACCCTGGCACCGGGCAGGCAACACAGCCTTCGGGACTCCCGCTCTTGACTGCAGAGAACCCTATCTATCCCCCTAATGATACTATCCCCTACCACTACAACATTTCTTTTTACTCCCTCCACTTGAATGGCCCCCTGTACCATGGTGCTGTGGCCAGGTTGCTCATCCTCCCTGCAGTCCCCGCTCCCGCCCTCACAGGGAGTAAGAACCTCGATCCTGCTGGACAAGAGCAAGGGCTGCGTCTCCTTCAACACTACATCCTGGATCCCTGTACCTTCCTCACTCATAGTCACCCCGTCCTGTCCCTGACCACGGACTACATCTGCAGTAATTAACTTCATAGGTGTGACCATCTCCTGAAACATAGAGTCCAGGAACTTCTCCCCCTCCCTGATGTGTCGCAGTGTCTGAAGCTCGGTCTCAAGCTCCATAACATGGAACTTGAGTTCCTCTATCAGCAAACACTTGTCGCAGATGTAATCACCGTGAGCCTCAATGGGGTCCACCGGCTCCCACATCTCGCAACAGTAACACATCACCTGCTCCATTCTATATAATTAATTAAATTTCTTATTATTAGTTATGAAGACCCTGCCCGGATATAGATGATAATATCACACCACTATTCAATAGGACTTACCAACTTAAAGGTATAAAAGAGAAGAGAAGGAAGAAAACCAACCAACCAGCTGATCTACGTACAAATCAAGCCAGCAAAAACTGTCTGATACCCAATATTACTTAACGAGCAACATCTGACAACCTTGATAACATCCATTTAAAGAACTTCTTCCAATGGATTTAATAAAGACCATTGATACTGTGCAGCATCAGTGAGGGAAAGTGAGATGCCGAGTGTGCCAGTTACACTCAGTGGATGAGATTTCCTGCACAAGTGGCTTGTCCAAGTTAGTAAAATTCACAACAGTTCATTTTATTGAGGCTACAAACAATGCTGGGATTTTTGTAATAGATTTCTCCTGTGCTGTAACCTTTCTATGATTCTATTGGCAGGACACGGCTCCCTGCGTTCACAGATAACTGGCTGTTCCACACTGAGCTCAACGGGATCCAACAAGGCATCAGATTTAAAAAAAAATTCATTCAAGAAGCAACAACATTGCAAACAGACAAAGGGCTAACTTTCCACAAAAACAGAACTAACAGCTTTTTTTTAAAGTGTTAGGTGAATCAAGCTTTCATTTTTGATTGCAATGGGAATGAACACCACACATCAACTTAAACTGATCAAAGCTTGTCTTTTTCCAAAATGTGTTCACAGTATAAATAACTATATATTATCAACTGTAAAGTAGATTTTATATCCCTGAAAATTTGTTTTAAAGTCAGAAAGATCTCTAAGGAAAATATCTACTGCTTTAAATTGCAATTTGCATTTAGATTAACTCTGACTAAAGCCCTGCTGCATCACACCTACCCAACGTGTTAGCAATGCTGGGCCAATGCAGGGCTAGTTAGCAATGCTGGGTTAGCGACACTGGGATAGTTAGCTAGTGGCGCAGGGCTGGTTAGTGATGTCGGGCTGGTTAATGATGCTGGGGTAGTGACACTGGGTTAGTTAGCTAGTGGTGCAGGGCTGGTTAGTGATGCTGGGCTGGTTAGCAATGCTGGGTTAGTGACGTTGGGTTAGTTAGCTAGCAGCGCAGGGCTGGTTAGTGATGTCGGGCTGGTTAGTGATGCTGGGTTAGTGACACTGGGTTAGTTAGCTAATGTCAGGCTGGTTAGTGACACTGGGTTAGTTAGCTAGCAGCGCAGGGCTGGTTAGCGACACAGGGCTGATCAATGAGGGGATTCTTTACCAGAGATTAAACACTGATTTTAAATTGTGTTTAATAATGGTTAACAATTACATGTCTGAGTGGAAAATTAGATTTGACTTTCCACCAAATTAAAAATAATTGCTGTCACCACGTTATGAAGCAAATGGCATAAAATATGTACTAGAAATGGAATCGTGGATGACCTTTGTGAACTTTTACACAATGATCATTGTAACCAGGCACTGAAACCATTCACCATTATAACAAGAGATGATTCTTTACCTCGTGGATGCCAAAATGAGCATAAGAATCAAAGTAGTAATCTTTCGAAGTCATTTCATCTGGAGTCAATAATTTTGTCATTTTGCCTCTCCCCGAGCAGCTGGTCTGTGCCGATGGCTGTGTCTGTTGTGTAGTTCGGACGGCCTGAACTGGCTGTGTGACAGTCAGTGGCTCACAACAATCACTGGGCACCTGGTTTAGGAAAATAACAAACGTTCCGTAAACATTAATTCAAATTGCAGGCGTATCACCAGTTTGAGTAATCGAAAAAGGCAAATGGGATTCTGGATCTTATACACTGAGGCAAATAAATGATGGTGATTTTTACAAGACATTGCTTTGGCCACAACAACTTGTATTTATACAACGCCTTTAACGTAGTAAAACATCCCAAGGCATTTCACAGGAGAGTCATATAATATTAGGACAGGTGACCCGGGTAGCGTCTTTAAGAAGCATCTCAAAGGAGGAAAGAGAGGTAGAGAGGTGAAGAGGGTTAGGGAGGGAATTCCAGAGCTTAGGGCAAAGGCAGCAGAAGGCACGGCCACCAGTGGTGGAACAATGGAAATTGGAGATGCGCAAGAGGCCAGAATTGGAGGAGTGCAGAGATCTCAGAGGGTTGTAGAGCTGGAGGAGGTTCCAGAGATAGGGAGGGGCGAGGCCATGGAGGGATTTGAAAACAAAATGGAGAATTTTAAATGAAGGTGTTGCCAGACCAGGAGCCAACGTAGGCCAGTGAGCACAGGGGGTGATGGGTGAATGGGACTCGGTGCGAGTTAGGACACGGGGCAGTGAGCACAGGGGTGATGGGTGAACGGGACTTGGTGCGAGTTAGGACACAGGGCAGTGAGCACAGGGGTGATGGGTGAACGGGACTTGGTGCGAGTTAGGACACAGGGCAGTGAGCACAGAGGTGATGGGTGAACGGGACTGGGTGTGAGTTAGGACACGGGGCAGTGAGCACAGAGGTGATGGGTGAACAGGACTGGGTGCGAGTTAGGACATGGGGCAGTGAGCACAGGGGTGATGGGTGAACGGGACTGGGTGTGAGTTAGGACATGGGGCAGTGAGCACAGGGGGTGATGGGTGAACGGGACTGGGTGTGAGTTAGGACACGGGGCAGTGAGCACAGGGGGTGATGGGTGAACGGGACTGGGTGTGAGTTAGGACACGGGGCAGTGAGCACAGAGGTGATGGGTGAACGGGACTGGGTGCGAGTTAGGACACGGGGCAGTGAGCACAGGGGTGATGGGTGAACGGGACTGGGTGTGAGTTAGGACACGGGGCAGTGAGCACAGGGGGTGATGGGTGAACGGGACTGGGTGTGAGTTAGGACACGGGGCAGTGAGCACAGGGGGTGATGGGTGAACGGGACTGGGTGTGAGTTAGGACACGGGGCAGTGAGCACAGGGGGTGATGGGTGAACGGGACTGGCTGTGAGTTAGGGCACAGGGCAGTGAGCACGGGGTGATGGGTGAACGGGACTTGGTGCGAGTTAGGACACGGGGCAGTGAGCACAGGGGTGATGGGTGAACAGGACTTGGTGCGAGTTAGGACACGGGGCAGTGAGCACAGAGGGTGATGGGTGAGCAGGACTTGGTGCAAGTTAGGACACGGGGCAGTGAGCACAGGGGTGATGGGTGAACGGGACCTGGTGCGAGCTAGGACAGGGGGCAGTGAGCACAGGGGTGATGAGTGAATGGGACCTGGTGCGAGCTAGGACACTGGGCAGTGAGCACAGGTGGTGATGGGTGAACAGGACTTGGTGCGAGTTAGGACACGGGGCAGTGAGCACAGGGGTGATGGGTGAACGGGACTTGGTGCAAGTTAAGATACGGGTCAGTGAGCACAGGGGGTGATGTGTGAACGGGACTGGGTGTGAGTTAGGAAAAGGGGCAGTGAGCACAGTGGGTGATGGGTGAACGGGACTGGGTGCGAGTTAGGACACGGGGCAGTGAGCACAGGGGGTGATGGGTGAACGGGACTGGGTGTGAGTTAGGACACGGGGCAGTGAGCACAGGGGGTGATGGGTGAATGGGACTGGGTGTGAGTTAGGCCACGGGGCAGTGAGCACAGGGGTGATGGGTGAATGGGACTGGGTGTGAGTTAGGACACGGGGCAGTGAGCACAGGATGATGGGTGAACGGGACTTGGTGCGAGTTAGGACACGGGGCAGTGAGCACAGGATGATGGGTGAACAGGACTTGGTGCGAGTTAGGACACGGGGCAGTGAGCACAGGGGGTGATGGGTGAACGGGACTGGGTGTGAGTTAGGCCACGGGGCAGTGAGCACAGGGGGTGATGGGTGAACGGGACTTGTGTGAGTTAGGACACGGGGCAGTGAGCACAGGGGGTGATGGGTGAACGGGACTGGGTGTGAGTTAGGACATGGGGCAGTGAGCACAGGGGGTGATGGGTGAACGGGACTGGGTGTGAGTTAGGACACGGGGCAGTGAGCACAGGGGGTGATGGGTGAACGGGACTGGGTGTGAGTTAGGACATGGGGCAGTGAGCACAGGGGGTGATGGGTGAACGGGACTTGGTGCGAGTTAGGACACGGGGCAGTGAGCACAGGGGGTGATGGGTGAACGGGACTTGGTGCGAGTTAGGACACGGGGCAGTGAGCACTGGGGGTGATGGGTGAACGGGACTTGGTGCGAGTTAGGACACGGGGCAGTGAGCACAGGGGGTGATGGGTGAACGGGACTTGGTGCGAGTTAGGACACGGGGCAGTGAGCACTGGGGGTGATGGGTGAACGGGACTTGGTGCGAGTTAGGACACGGGGCAGTGAGCACAGGGGGTGATGGGTGAACGGGACTGGGTGCGAGTTAGGACACGGGGCAGTGAGCACAGGGGGTGATGGGTGAACGGGACTTGGTGCGAGTTAGGACACGGGGCAGCAGAGTTTTGTTTGAGCTCAGGTTTATGGAGGGTGCAAAGTGGGAGGACAGCCGGGAAATGTTGTAATACCCGAACCTAGCGGGAACAAAGGCGTGGATGAGCAGCAGATAAGCTGAGGAATGGGTGGAGTCAGGTGCTTCGATGGAGCTGGAAGTAGGCGGTTTTGGTGATGGAGAGGATATGAGGTCCGAATCTCAGCTCAGGTTCAAATAGGACGCCAAGATTGCAAAATGTCTGGTTCAGCCTGAAACAGTGGCTAGGGAGAGGGATTGAGTTGATGGCTCGGGAACGGATTTTGTGGTGGGGACCGAAGACAATGGTGTTGGTCTTCCCAATATTTGATTGATGGAAATTTCTGCTCAGCCAGAACTAGATGTTGGACAAGGAGCGTGACAAATCAGAGACAGTGGAGGAGTCAAGACAGGCAGTGATGGGGCAGAGCTGGGTGTTGTCAGCGTACATGTGAAACCTGACCTTGTGTTTTCGGATGATGTCATCAAGGGGCAGCATGTAGATGAGAACTAGGAGGGGCCAAGGATTGATCCCTGGGGGTCTCCAGAGGTTACGGTGCAGGAGCAGGAAGAGAAGCCATTTCAGGTGATTCACTGGCTACGACTGGATCGACAGGAATGGAACCAGAGACTAGAGAGCTGTGGTTGAAGGCATAGCATGGACACAGTTGCAATAGGCCTAAGAAGCTCCATCTGTGCTGTAATTTCTAGGAGTAAACATCATTTTATAGTAGAACAAATCTTATTAGTTTACTAATTAAGGCAAAACATAACACAATGTGGCAGAAAGTAATTGTCAGAGAGGTAGAGAATGGGGAGCTCGGCATTGAGCGAGTGTGAAGGAGCTCTGCACACCAGCTGTGTTTGACTACCTGCGCTGCCTGTAACCAGGTGTGTTTGACTACCTGCACTGCCAGTTACACAGATGCAGTCGTACATGTTGGAACATCAGAAAACTCCAACCTGTGATTTTCTCGAAGACCCATAGCAGAACATTTCCGGTTATGGGGTGGGGGGTGATCCTTTAAAGCAATTTTAATGTTCAAATAATCCTGAGAATAAAGATCCAAAGGAACAGAACGTGTAACCGGGGTGGGGGGCGGCCGATCCATTGATGTCACTTTTATAAGTTACAATCTACTCCTTTCCAAAGTCACCAGAGGTGCAGATTGTCACTGAGGAGAGGTTTTATTTCCTGGTGGGACTCTGTACATCTCACATCCCACTTATAAAAGTAGCATCAATTGATTGGCCCCCGCCCCCCCCCCCCGGTTATACTCGCCCTTAGTTATACATTCCCCCAGGTTGTACATCTCCTCCCTGGATTGTACACTCTTTCCCCCCCCCCCCCCCCCCACCCCAGGTGTACACTCGCCTCCTCTCCTCTCCTCCCCACCCCCGGGTGTTTGGCCAGTTTAAACCCCGGGTTACTGACCTGTCGAAAGCCAGCAGGAACCCATCGTTCTGAATTCTAACCGGTTGTACAGAGCAAGTAGCAAGGACTCCATCCAAAGCAGGTCTGGATCTGACTGCAAGTTGAACAGGTGGCCTGAGCGGGAAAGCCGCTGTAGATTTCTGGTCAGGTGAAGACAGAAGGTAGAGGAGGGGAGCCAGACCAGGTCTGAACACCTGAACATTTCACTTTCCTTGTGGGGCCAGGAGCAGCAAAAGTGGTGGGGGTGGCAAGTCGGCTGACGGAGTTAAAAATCGCCTGGGTCTCATTTCCAGAGCAGGTCACCCGACGATCCGCTTGCCCACAGTTTGCCCTGCGTTAAAATCGGGGCCATAGTTTCGGCCTCAATCATTAACCCTGGGAGTGAATCCCACAGCCTCACAACTCTCTGAAGAAGTTAGTCATGCCCTCTGTTCTAAATTTTACATTTAATCTTGTATCCTAGATCACTCGTTCTTGATCCCTCAACTATTGGAAAGGGTCTGCGTCTATCTTTCATAATCTCATTGTTCTAATGAAAAAGGACTCAATTTTTCCCCAATCTTTCTTTGTATTTGTCTTTCCTCATTCCAGACAGCATCGCAGTGAATCTGTGCTGTTCCCTTTCTACAGCCTCAACATATCCCTATAGTGTGGAGCCCAATATTGCTCACATTACTCTAACAGATATCTTATTAAGGTTTTATGTAGGCACATTATTCACTCTTGGGTTTTATATTCTATACCTCTCGAGATTCCATTACCTTTTTTATGGTCTTATCGCCCTGAGGTGCTGCCTCCAATGTCCTGTGAACCTGACCCCCAAATCGCTCTGCTTCCCCCAGTACCGAGCCCACTTCCGTTCACAGCATCATTGCTGCTGATATTTTTGTACCAAAATGTAGCACCTCTTCCATCGGTCACTTTATAACCCATCACACTCACTGATTGGATTCCATTGGTCACTTTATAACCCATCACACTCACTGATTGGATTCCATCGGTCACTTTATAACCCATTCCCTCATCAATATCCCTTCGCAACATTCTTTGTTTTTTGAAAGAATTAACTCCGTCTCCTATTTTTGTATCATCTGCAAATTTGGACACCACCCCCTCTAGCCCGATATCAAATCCATGCTACACTGTGAACAGAAGTGGCCCCAGAATTGAACCCTGTGAGACACTGTTACCCACTTCCAACCATTGTGAAAAACTGCACTTAACTCTCAATCTCTGACCAATGTTTAGTGCCCTCCTCCCCCAATTCCATATCCCCTAATCTTCTCTAGTAATCGCCAAAGTGTTAGCTTGCCAAAGGCTTGCCTAAAGTCCATGTACTCCACACCCACTGCACTTTCCCATCTACCATGTCTGCTACCTCCTCAATGAAAGCTCCTGAGAAGTCCTCACTGTGGGCTGATTTTTATTTGGAGGCGGGGAGGGAATGGCAGGAGGCTGGGAAACCCGGAAGAGCCGATTTCCCTCAGGCTCTGCTGAATTTAACGGCAGGACCAGCTTAACATTTTTTCCCTCCATTTCTTGGCCACAGCCGGCCAGATTGAGAGGCTGTCTGCGGATAGACCGTCAGCACCAAGACACAGCTGGGGAACGGACAGGAGAGGAGGCGGGGGGGGACGGTCAGAGGCCAGAGGCAGAGGTTGATCAGAGGCTGGGAGCAGGGGTTGGACATCAGAGGCCGGGAGGGTCGGAGACCGGGGGGCAGGGGTTGGAGATTGGAGGGTGTGGGGGTTCGGAGACCGGGGGGGGGGGCAGTGTGTCGGGGAGGCGGTGTGTCGGGGGGCAGCGTGTCCGGGGGGCAGTGTGTTGGGGGGGGGGGTGTCTGAGCACGGGGGCGTTGGTGAGGAAGGTAAGAACATAAGAAACAGGAGCAGGAGTAGGCCATTCGGCCCCTCGAGCCTGCGCCCCCATTCAATAAGATCATGGCTGATCATCGACTTCAAATCCACTTTCTCGCCCGATCTTCATGTCAATGATTTGGATGAGCGAACCAAATGTAATATTTCCAAGTTTGCTAATGACATGAATCTAGGTGGGATTGTGAGTTGTGAGGAGGATGCAAAGAGGCTTCAAGGCGATTTAAACAAGTTGTGAGTGGGCAAATACATGGCAGATGCAGTATAACGTGGATAAATGTGAAGTTATCCACTTCGGTAGGAAAAACAGAAAGGTAGAGTATTATTTAAATGGTGATAGATTGGGAAATGTTGATGTACAGAGGGACCTGGCTGTCCTTGTACATCAGTCACTGAAAGCAAACATGCAGGTGCAGCAAGCAGTTAGGAAGGCAAATGGTATGTTGGCCTTCATTGCAAGAGGATTTGAGTACAGGAGCAAGGATGTCTTACTACAGTTATACAGGGCCTTGGTGAGACCACACCTGGAGTACTGTGTGCAGTTCTGGTCTCCTTACCTAAAAAAGGATATACTTGCCATAGAGGGAGTGCAGCGAAGGTTCACCAGACTGATTCCTGGGATGGCAGGACTGTCGTATGAGGAGAGATCGGGTCGACTAGGCCTGTATTCACTAGAGTTTAGAAGAATGAAAGGGAATCTCATTGAAACGTATAAAATTCTGACACGGCTAAACAGACTGGATGCAGGGAGGATGTTTCCCCTGGCTGGGGGGTCTAGAACGAGGGGTCACAGTCTCAGGATACGGGGTAGGACATTTAGGACTGCGATGAGGAGAAATTTCTTCACTCAGAGGGTGGTGAACCTGTGGAATTCTCTACCACAGAAGGCTGTGGAGGCCAAGTCACTGAATATATTTAAGAAGGAGATAGATAGATTTCTAGACACAAAAGGCATCAAGGGGTATGGGGAGAGAGCGGGAATATGGTATTGAGATAACAGATCAGCCATGATCATATTGAATGGTGGAGAAGACTCGAAGGGCCGAATGGCCTGCTCCTGCTCCTATGTTTCTATGTTTCTATCCCTTGATTCCCCTAGAGTCCAAAAATCTATCGATCTCGAATATACTAAACGACTGAACATTCACAGCCCTCTGGGGCAGAGAATTCCAAAGATTCACCCTCTGAGTGAAGAAATTCCTCCACATCTCAGTCTTAAATGGCCGACCCCTTATCCTGAGACTGTGCCCCCTAGTCTGACTCTCCAGCCAGGGGAAACAACCTCTCAGCATCTACCCTGTCAATCCCCCTCAGAATCTTGTATGTTTCAATGAGATCACCTCTCATTCTTCTAAACTCCAGAGAGTATCAGCCCATTCTACACAATCTCTCATCATAGGACAGCCCTCTCATCCCAGGAATCAATCTCGTGAACCTTCGTTGCACCGCCTCCAAGGCAAGTATATCCTTCCTTAGATGAGGAGACCAGAACTGTGCCCAGTACTCCCGGTGTGGTCTCACCAAGGCCCTGTACAATTGGAGCAAGACTTCCTTACTCTTATACTCCAACCCCCTTGCAATAAAGGCCAACATGCCATTTGCCTTCCTTATTGCTTGCTGTCCCTGCACGCTAGCTTTCTGTGTTTCTTGCACGAGGACACCCAAATCTCTGAACACCAACATTTGAAAGTTTCTCACCATTTAAGAAATGTTCTGTTTTTCTATTCTTCCTACCAAAGTGAATAACCTCACATTTCCCTACATTATACTCCATCTGCCTCCTCACTGCCCACTCACTCAGTCTATCGATATCCCTTTGCAGACTCTTTGGCCGCGATTTTGCCGACACTCAGAGGGCGGGTATGGAGGCGGGTCAGAGGTTAAATTAGACTTGATTGACGGGTTCTGAACCCACCGGCAACCCGCCTCCAAACAGCTTTCCCAAGTGTCCGGTCCCCGATTTGCGAATGGACCCGACACCTAGCGGCGGGAAGCGGATTAAAGGCAATTACCTGCCTATTAACAGGTACTTGTCAGCAGTTTTCAGCCTGTTTTTGGATTTTCCCGCTTCCGAGTCGGGTTTCCCAACATCCAGACACCATGCCAGGTAAGTGTGGCGTGTTGTGAGTCTGGTCTGATGTTTGTGAAAAGATGACAGCTGTAGAGGTGGTGTGAGGGATCTAATGTTGCACATGGTGAGTTTCAGAGCAAAGAAAATGTTGGCTACTGCATTTTTAAAACATTTACAGATTTCTTTAGCTTACAAGCTTTTAAATCCAACTATATGTCCAGTGCCACCTCATTGGGAGAACCTCTCTCACCAGTGACAGATCGCTTCTGTCATCTCACCTGCAGCTGCCATCTATTCCAGCATATGGAGGGAGTCATTGGAGAGCCGGGGTGCAAGAGTTTACCTTTGTGCAGTGATTGACAGCATTGAGGTGCTGAAAACACTGACAAACACTGAGAAATCATAGAAACATAGAAGATAGGAGCAGGAGTAGGCCATTCGGCCCCTCAAACCTGCTCCGCCATTCAATGAGATCATGGCTGATCATCCAAACTCAGTACCCTGTCCCTGCCTTCTCCCCATATCCCTTGATCTCTTTAGCCTTAAGAAATATATTTAACTCCTTCTTGAATATATTTAATGAATTGGCTTCAACTGCCTTCTGTGGTAGAGAATTCCACAGGTTCGCCACTCTCTGGGTGAAGAAACTCCTCCTCATCTCTGTCCTAAATGGCTTACCCCTTATCCTTAGACTGTGACCCCTGGTTCTTCTCCCCCGCCATCGGGAACATCCTTCCTGCGTCTAGTCTGTCTAGTCCTGTTAGAATTTTATAAGTTTAAATGAGATCCCCTCTCATTCTTCTAAACTCTAGCGAAAATAAGCCTAATCGACCCAATATCTCCTCATACGTCATTCCTGCCATCCCAGGTATCAGTCTGGTGAATCTTCGCTGCACTCCCTCCATGGCAAAATCATCCTTCCTCAGATAAGGCGAACAAAACTGCACACAATACTCAAGATGTGGTCTCACCAAGGCCCTGTACAACTGCAGCAAGACATCCTTGCTCCTGTACTCAAATCCTCTCGCTACGAAGGCCAACATACCATTTGCCTTCTTAACCGCCTGCTGCACCTGCATGCTTACCTTCAGCGACTGGTGCACAAGGACACCCAGGTCTCGTTGCACTTCCCCTTCTCCCAATCTATTCCCATTCAGATAATAATCTGTCTTCCTGTTTTTGCCACCAAAGTGGATAACCTCGCATTTATCCACATTATACGGCATTTGCCATGCTTCTGCCCAATCACCCAACCTGTCCAAATCATACTGGAGTTTCTCGGCACCCTCCTCACAGCACACACGCCCACCCAGCTTTGTGTCGTTTGCAAATTTGGAGATATTACATCTAGTTCCCTCGTCTAGATCATTTATATATATTGTGAATAGCTGGGGTCCTAGGACCAATCCCTGTGGTACCCCACTAGTCACTACCTGCCACTCGGAAAAAGAGCCGTTTATTCCAACTCTTTGCTTCCTGTCTGCCAACCAGTTCTCTATCCAAGTCAATACCTTGCCCCCAATCCCATGTGCCTTAACTTTACACACTAATCTCTTATGCGGGACCTTATCGAAAGCCTTCTGAAAGTCCAAATACACCACATCCACTGGTTCTCCCTTATCTATTCTACCAGTTACATCCTCAAAAAATTCCAGTAGATTAGTCAAGCACAATTTACCTTTTGTAAATCCATGTTGACTTTGTCCGATCCTGTCACTGTTTTCCAAGTGCTCTGCTATTACATCTTTATAATGGACTCTAGCATTTTCCCCACTACCGATGTCAGGCTTACCGGTCTATAATTCCCCATTTTCTCTCTACCACCTTTTTTGAATAGTGGGGTAACATTAGCTGCCCTCCAATCCATGGGAACTGTTCGAGAAACTATAGAATTTTGGAAGATGACCAGCAATGCATCTACTATTTCTAGGGCCACTTCCTTAAGTACCCTAGGATGTAGATTATCAGGCCTTGGGGATTTATCGGCCTTCAATCCCATCAATTTCCCTAACACCATTTCCCTACAAATACTGATTTCATTCAGTTCCTCCCTCTCATTAGACCCTATGTTCCCCAACATCTCTGGGAGGTTAGTTGTGCCCTCCTTTGTGAAGACAGAACCAAAGTATATATTTAATTGGTCTGCCATTTCTTTGTTCCCCATTATAAATTCCCCTGATTCTGACTGCAAGGGACCTACGCTTGACTTCACCAATCTTTTTCTCTTCACATATCTATAGAAGCTTTTACAGTCAGTTTTTATGTTCTCTGAAAGCTTACTCTCATACTCTATTTTCCCCCTCTTAATTAATCCCTTTGTCCTCCTTTGCTGAATCCTAAACTGCTCCCAATCCTGAGGTTTACTGCTTTTTCTGGCCAATTTATATGTCCTTTCCTTGGATCTTATGCTATCCCTAATTTCCCTTGTTAGCCACGGTTGAGTCACCTTTTCTGTTTTATGTTTATGCCAAACAGGGATGAACAAATTCTGTAGTTCATCCATGCAATCTTTAAATGTTTGCCATCGCCTATCCACCGTCAACCCTTTGAGTAACATTCCCCAATCAATCCTACCCAACTCGTGCCTCATACCATCGTAGTTTTCTTTATTTAAATTCAGGACGCTAGTCTCTGAGTCAACTACTTCACTCTCCATCTTAATGAAGAATTCTATCATATTATGATCGCTCTGCCCCAAGGGGCCTCGCACAACTGATTTGGTTAGCCCAATCAATATGTAGATTAGGGTCACCCATGATCAACCGTCAAAATAAAATTGTGCGTGGTCCCTTTAAGGAAACCAGCAGATGACGCGTCATCAAATGATGTCATCAGACCTGCTTCTTGTTAATTGGTCGGCAAGCCCGCAGGGCGGGCTTAACAAGGTCAATCAAGGGAAAATCACGTCTGTGGAGTGAAGGCAGCTGGGGGTGCGACTGGAATCCGGAAACCAGCTGTCCTGCACCCATCCCATCAAAGCTGACAAATTCATGGCCTTTGTGTGCTCCTCACGGCTTACTGTCCCACCTAGCTTTGTATCGTCAGCAAACTTGGATACATTGCACTCGGTCCCTTCATCTAGGTCATTAATATAGATTGTAAATATCTGAGGCCCCAACAATGATCCTTGCCGCACCCCACTAGTTACAGCCTGCCAACCTGAAAAAGATCCTTTTATCCCTACTCTCTGTTTTCTGTCCGTTAACCAATCCTCTATCCATGCTACTATATTACTCCCAACCCCATGAGTCCTAATCTTGTGTAATATTCTTTTATGTGGCACCTTATCGAATGCCTTTTGGAAATCCAAATATACTACTTCCACTGGTTCCCCTTTATCTACTCTGCTAGTTACATCCTCAAAAAATTCTAATAAATTTGTCAAACACGATTTCCCTTTCATAAAACCATGTTGACTCTGCCTAATCATGTTATGATTTTTTAAGTGACTTAATATCACTTCCTTAACAATGGATTCCAGCATTTTCCCCGATGACTGATGTCAGGCTAACTGGCCTGTAGTTCCCTGTTTTTTCTCTCCCTCCTTTCTTGAATAGCGGTGTTTCATTTGCGACCTTCCAATCCGCTGGGACCATTCCAGAATCTAGGGAATTTTGGAAGATCAAAACCAATGCAGCCACTATCTCTTCAGCCACCTCTTTTAGAACCCATTATGTGGCCCGTCAGGTCCAGGGGAGTTGTTGGCTTTTAGTCCCATTAGTTTCTCTAGTACTTTTTCTCTACTTATATTAATTACATTAAGTTCCTCACCCTCATTAGACCCTTGGTTCCCCACCATTTTTGGTATGATTTTTGTGTCCTCTACTGTGAAGAGAGATACAAAATATTTGTTTAACATTTCTGCCATTTCCTTATTCCCCATAATAATTTCTCCTGTCTCAGCCTCTAAGGGACCAATGTTTACATTTGCTACTCTTTTCCTTTTTACATACTTGTAGAAATGCTTACATTCTGCTTTTATATTTCTTGCTAGTTTTCTCTCATATTCTATTTCTTCACTTTTTATCAATTTTTTGGCCAACCTGTGCTGGTTTCTGAAACACTCCCAATCCTCAGGCTTACTATTATTCTTTGCAACATTATAAGTTTCTTCTTTCAATCTAATGCTATTCTTAGCTGGATCTAGCGTAAGCGGAAAGGTACTTAACTCCTGGATCTAGCAGTCCTCGCCTCCCTTTAGCTGGCGGGTTTTCTGAGGCCTGAGAAATCCGACCAGCCAGAGTTAGATTTGAAATGGTGAATCACCAAGAGGCATGCAGCCTCATTATAATATTTAAATGGGAGACTCGACTCCTGGGAGCGGGTTGGCTGCCCGTCCCGTTAAACCCGGAAGTGGGCGGGTTGGAGGCAGGTTGAATCATAGAGTCATAACGGCACAGAAGGAGACCATTCGGCCCATCGAGTCCATGCCGGCTCTCTGTAGAGCAATCCAGTCAGTCCCATTCCCCGCTCTATCCCCGTAGTCCTGCAAGTTTATATCCCTCAAGTGCCTATCCAGTCTCCCCTTGAACACATTGAGTGTCTCTGCTTCCACTACTTCCATCAGCAGCGAGTTCCAGGTCCTCACCACTTGCTGCGTAAAAAGGTTTTTCCTCACATTCCCCCTGTATCTCTTGCCCAAAACCTTAAATCTGTGTCCCCTAGTCCTTGTACCATCAACTAGTGGGAACAGCCTTTCCCCATCTAGCATAGAGTAATAGGGGGAGAAATTCACTATCGCCCCATTTGGGGCGCAATTATCGGCCGTGCGCAGAGATTAGCGCCTGGCGCTAATTATCGCCTCCGATTGCAAACTTGGCTTTTATCGCCCCTGGAGGTGATTGGAGCGCTAAATCAGGCGCTACACGCCTGTCTTAAGGCGCAAAGGTCGAGAAGCGAGGCGCTACCTCAGAGCGCTGGCGAAGCTCATGTGATGCCAGTCAGCAATGGAACACAGACACACTGGCGCTGGCCAGTTCTTAAAGGGGAGGGTTGATCCTGCTCTCCATCCACATCCTGCTCATTGCAGCCTTGAATCTCGGCCTGGAGAGACCTGTACATCAAATCTGCTGGAAAGAACAATGGAGAGACCCAGGGAAAGAGCTCAGAGTGCAGCCCCCACAATCTGTTCTAAATCGATACAAGGAAGGGCAAATCAAAATGAACCTGCAAAGTGCTGCTCAGTACCCAAAACTCCTTCACACAGCGTTGAATCTCTCCAGGAGTCTCTCTCTCTCTCTGACAATGCATGGTGCAAAAATGTCACCAACAAAAAAAGGCAGGAAGTGGTCACCTTTAAATAGCGCTCCCCCAGTCCCTTCCTGACTGCAAAACGTTCCCCTCTACCTGTCATTGCTAGCGGCAGGCGGAGAGGCAGGGGGCACCACTCAATATCCGGTCCGGGGCGCTACCAGGACGTTGCGCACTCGACTGACGTCATGATCTGCCGGTGCAGGAGATCGTGGCGGTAGTGCTTAGCGCCGCCGCAAAATGTCTAATTAATTTCGTGAGCGGCGCAAACATCGCCGCGGACAGGCGCTAGTTGCTTTGCGCCCCATTAGCACCCTCTTAATGCGCTAATGGGAGGCGCAAACCAACTGAATTTGTCCCCCATAGAGTTATGCATCACAGAAAGAGGCCCTTCGGCTCATCATCTCCACGCTGGCCATCAAGCTCTGTTTATTCTAATCCCATTTTCCAGCACTTGGTCCGTAGCCTTGTATGCTATGGCATTTCAAGTGCTCATCTAAATGCTTCTTGAATGTTGTGAGGGTCCCTGCCTCTACCATCCTTTCAGGCAGTGAGTTCCAGATTCCAACCACCCTCTGGGTGAAAATGTTTTTCCTCAAATCCCCTCTAAACCTCCTGCTCCTTATCTGGAAACTATACCCCCTGGCTATTAACCCCCCTACTAAGGGGAAAAGTTCCTTTCTATCTGCCCTATCTATGCCCCTCCTAATTTTGTACACCTCAATCAGGTCCCCCCTCAGCCTTCTCTGCTCTAAGGATAATAACCCCAGCCTGTCCAGTCTCTCTTCATAGCTGAAGCGCTCCAGCCCAGGTAACACCCTGGTGAATCTCCTCTGCACCCTCTCCAATGCAATTACATCCCTACTATAGTGTGGCGAGCAGAACTGCACACAGTATTCCAGCTGTGGCCTAATTAGCGTTTTGTACAGCTCCATCATAACCTCCCTGCTCTTATATTCTGTGCCTCGGCTAAAGAAGGCAAGTATCCCATATGCCTTTTTAACCACCTTATCTACCTGTCCTGCTACCTTCGGGGATCTAGGTACATGTACACCAAGGTCCCTCTGATCCTCTGTCCTTACTAGGGTCCTACCATTCATTGTGTATTCCATTGCCTCGTTAGTCCTCCCAAAATGCATCACCTCACACTTTTCAGGGTTAAATTCCATTTGCCACTGTTCTGCCCATCTAACCAACCTATCTATATCCTGTAGCCTGAGGCTTCCCTCCTCGCTATTTACCACTCCACCAATTTTTGTGTCATCTGCGAACTTACTGACCATACCTCCTACATTCATATCTAAATCATGAATGTACACTACAAACAGCAAAGGACCCAGCACCGATCCCTGCGGTACACCACTGGACACAGGCTTCCAGTCAGAAAAACAACCTTCGACCATCACCCTCTGCCTCCTGCCACTAAGCCAATTTTGGATCCAATGTGCCAAATTGCCTTGGATCCCATGGGCTCTTACCTTCTTGACCAGTCTCCCATGCGGGACTTTGTCAAAAGCCTTACTGAAGTCCATGTAGACTACATCAACTGCACTACCCTCATCCACACACCTAGTCATCCCCTCGAAAAATTCAATCAAATTGGTTAGAAATTATCTCCCCTTGACAAAGCCATGCTGACTATCCTTGATTAATCCTTGCCTCTCCAAGTGGAGACTAATTCTGTCCCTCAGAATTTTTTCCAATAATTTCCCTACCATTGATGTTAGGCTCACTGGCCTGTAATTCCCTGATCTATCCCTACTACCCTTCTTGAATGCCGATCCAAACCTGTCATAATCTTGAACACCTCTATCAAATCACCCCTCAACCTCCTTTGCTCTAATGAAAACAAATGCAGCTTCTCCAACCTGTCCTTGTAGCTAAGATCCCCCATCCCCGGAACCATTCTGGTAAATCTCCTCTGCACCCTCTCAAGGGCCTTCACATCCTTCCTAAAGTGTGGTGACAAGGACTGGATGCAATACTCCAGTTGTGGCCTAACCAGCGCTTTATAAAGGTTCAGCATAACTTCTCTACTTTGGTACTCAATACCTCTATTTATGAAGCCCAAGATCCCATATGCTTTGTTAACCACTCTCTCAATATGTCCTGCCACCTTCAGGGACTATGCACATTAACTCACAATCCCTCTGTCCCTGCACATTCTTTAAAACTATGCCATTAAGTGTATATTGTCTCTCCCTGTTCCTTCTGCCAAAATGCATCACCTCACACTTCTCTGTATTAAATTCCATCTGCCACTTGTCTGCCCATTCTGCTAGCCTTTTCATGTCCTGTTGTAGTTGATTGGTATCATCATCACTGTTTGCCACACCCCCAAGTTTGGTGTCATCGGCAAATTTAGAAATTCTACTCTGTATTCCAATATCCAGGTCATTTATATATATTAAAAAAAGCAATGGCCCCAGCACTGACCCTTGGGGAACACCACTGTCTACCATCCTCCAGTCGGAAAAACAGCCATTTACCACAACTTGCTGTTTTCTATCCTTAAGCCAATTCCTTATCCAAGCTGCCACTGACCCACTGAGCCTCAATTTTGTTAACCAGCCTTCTATGTGGTACTTTGTCAAACACCTTCCGAAAATCCATGTCGGCAACATTCATTGCATTCCCTTCATCAATCCTCCCTGTTACTTCATCAAAAAATTCAATTAGATTAGTCAAACACGATCTGCATTTTACAAATCCGTGTTGGCTCTCCTTAATTAGCTTAAACCTATCCAAGTGCCCGTTAATTTTTTCCTTGATTATTGTTTCTAAAACTTTACCCACCACTGATGTTAAACTGACCGGCCTGTAGTTACTAGGATTGTCCTTACACCATTTCTTGAACAATGGTGTCACATTTGCCACTTTCCAAGCCTCAGGCACCTCCTCCAATTCCCTTAGCAACCTGGGATGCAAGCCATCTGGACCAAGCGACTTGTCCACTCTAAGCATACCCAGCCTTTCTAGTACATCCTGTCTATCAATTTTCACCCCTTCCATTGCTTCTACCTTTTCCACTTCTACCGATATTTTGTCAGCATCCTCCTCCTTAGTAAACACCGAGACAAAGTACTCATTGAGTATTCTAACCTTGCCCTGCACCTCTAAGCATATATCACCTTCTTTGTCTCTAATAGGCCCCACCTCGCCTCTTACTACCCGCTTACTGTTTACATGCCGGTAGAAGATTTTTGGGTTCCCTTTTATGTTAACTGCCATTCTACTCTCATATTCTCTCTTTGCCAATCTTATTTTCATCTTCACTTCCTCTCTCAACTTATTATATCTGGTCTGGTTCTCCCTTGAAGAATTCAGCTGACATGCATCATACACCCTCTTTTTTTGTTTCATCATCTTCTCTATCGCCCTCGTCATCCAAGGAGCTCTTGCTTTGATGAAAGGGCTGAAATAAATCAGTATTTGTAGGGAAATGGTGTTAGGGAAATTGATGGGATTGAAGGCCGATAAATCCCCAGGGGCTGATAATCTACATCCTAGGGTACTTAAGGAAGTGGCCCTAGAAATAGTAGATGCATTGCTGGTCATCTTCCAACATTCAATGGAATCTGGAACAGTACCCATGGATTGGAGGGTAGCTAATGTTACCCCACTATTCAAAAAAGGTGGTAGAGAGAAAACGGGGAATTACAGACCGGTAAGCCTGACATCGGTCGTGGGGAAAATGCTAGAGTCCATTATAAAAGATGTAATAGCAGAGCACTTGGAAAACAGTGACAGGATCGGACAAAGTCAACATGGATTTACAAAAGGTAAATCGTGCTTGACTAATCTACTGGAATTTTTTGAGGATGTAACTAGTAAAATAGATAAGGGAGAACCAGTGGATGTGGTGTATTTGGACTTTCAGAAGGCTTTCAGTAAGGTCCCGCATAAGTGATTAGCGTGTAAAGTTAAGGCACATGGGATTGGGGGCAAGGTATTGACTTGGATAGAGAACTGGTTGGCAGACAGAAAGCAAAGAGTTGGAATAAACAGGTATTTTTCCGAGTGGCAGGCAGTGACTAGTGGGGTACCGCAGGGATCGGTCCTTGGACCCCAGCTATTCACAATATATATGTTAATGATCTAGACAAGGGAATTAGATGTAATATCTCCAAATTTGCAGACGACACAAAGCTGGGTGGGCGTGTGTGCTGTGAGGAGGATGCCGAGAAACTACAGGATGATTTGTACAGGTTGGGTGATTGGGCAGAAGCATGGCAAATGCAGTATAATGTGGATAAATGTGAGGTTTTCCACTTTGGTGGCAAAAACAGGAAGGCAGATTATTATCTGAATGGCAATAGATTGGGAGAAGGGGAAGTGCAATGAGACCTGGGTGTCCTTGTGCACCAATCGCTGAAGGTAAGCATGCAGGTGCAGCAGGCGGTTAAGAAGGCAAATGGTATGTTGGCCTTCGTAGCGAGAGGGTTTGAGTACAAGAACAAGGATGTCTTGCTGCAGTTGTACAGGGCCTTGTGTATTGTGTGCAGTTTTGGTCGCCTTCTCTGAGGAAGGTTCTTCTTGCCATGGAAGGAGTTAAGCGAAGATTCACCAGGCTGATACCTGGCAGCAATGATGTATGAGGAGAGATTGGGACGATTGTACCCTTGTACACCTTGTACCCTTGAATATTAAGTGCCCAGTCCTTACCATTTTTAAGCCACATTTCTGTTATTCCCACAGCATTATATTGCCACATGTGCTTGTAGCTCACCAACCATATTCACCACACTTTGTGCGTTTACGTACATGCATTCTAAACCCATTTTGGAATTTTTAGTAGTCTTTCTTATTCTGCTCCTATCTAATATGGTACTACTTCCGCCTCTAGTACTACTTTATTCTCTAGTACTATCCAACACACTCACTCTTTTATGCACCTTATTCCTCCTTTCTACTCCTATATGCTGGTGCCCATCCCCCTGCCAAGCTGGTTTAAACCCTCCCCAACAGCACTAGCAAACCTCCCCGCGAGAATATTGGTCCCGGCTCTGTTGAGGTGTAACCTGTCCGGCTTGTACAGGTCCCACCTTCCCCAGAAATGGTCCCAATGCCCCAGGAATCTAAAGCCCTCCCTCCTGCACCATCTCTCCAGCCACGCATTCATCTGTTCTATCTTCCTATTCCTGTACTCACTAGCACGTGGCACCAGGAGTAATCCGGAGATTACTACCTTTGAGGTCGGGATTCAGATTTTTAACACTATAATCTCCCACCGAGCCCAAACCCACCCGTTTTTTGGGGTTTAAATTCCCCCCAGTGAGTCGGCGTAAACTACCTTTGGGGTCACATTCCTATGGGCAGTCAGAAGTAAGTCCAGTACTATTTGGGGACCAAGCTTTTCCAGCTCTAGTAATCAGCAGGCAATGTTCAGGCTTGAGTTCCTCATTTCCACTGGTCTTGTTTGGTGTGCCATATTTTCCATTCTGAGTTACCCCTAGTGCATTACCAGTGTAAGCTCTGGAGATACGGGCCAGCGCCACTGGCTCTAAGTTAAATTTACTTCATTGAGCCCTGCATATCCTCAGCAAGCAGTTTACATGAAAGGCCAAAACACAATCGAGAATTCAGGCACATCATTTTTGGTACAAAAAACTGGCAGAAATGGCTCCTGTCCCGATGAGTTTATGCCCCAGAAATGCAGTGGAAGTTCAGGACCTCTCTGTTTAAACTCTGCGGAGTAACTAAATGGCTTTACATCTATTCATTTCCTAAAGCACCACAATCATCTGTACAAGGGCAAGTCAGCAAAAGACCAGCTGGTCCATCGAGCCTTTCCTGCCCCTTGAAGGTTAACGTAGCCCAGTGGCCCTGGTGCTGGACCGTGAGGTCGCGAATTCTGGTCATTTGCCGCCTGGAAACCGATCAGATTGTTGTAAAAGGCTAACGGATTTGCTAATGTTCTTTAGGGAAGAGAACCTGCCACCTCTATCTGGCCTGGCCTACACGTGACTCCAGTCTCATTATATAGATGACTCAGAGCAACTAGTGATGGGTAATAAGTATTGAGTGTCGCCCACATTCCATGAACAAATGACAAAAGTGTGATGCAACCTGCTCACATTAATCTCATCCCATTCCACCTCGGCAGCAGCTCAACTCGGTCTCCCCATTATCCCTCTTAATTTAATCGCTTAGAATTGCTGCACTGGTAAAGTGCTTTACAGTAAAGGAGTGCTCCAAGCTCCTAGTGAGCATTGCAATAACATTCTGTGTACCTCTCACAAACAAGACATTTTAGAAATAACAACAGAAAATGCTGGAAAAATTCAGCAGGCCAGGCAACATCCGTGGAGAGAAATTAGAGTCGACGTTTCGGGTCAAAACCCTTTATCAAGACTAAAGAGGCACAGGGAATGAAATAGATTAAAAGGCCAGGCTGGGAGAGAACAAAAGAGAAGAGACATTAAGAGGTATTCAAAACAAGACGAGATGGTGATAGGACAGTGGAGACAAAAGACGGCTCTAGATTAGGTGTGAAATGCGCTGGCAGAATGGGAGACAGCTGCCATGTGGGAGAGAGAAAAAAAAGGAAGGGGGGGGAGGGAAAAACCAAAACAAAGGTGTGGATAAAAAATATAAGTAAAAATGTAATAGGGGCCGAGGTTATGATCTGAAATTGTTGAACTCGATATTAAGTCCGGAAGGCTGTAACGTGCCTAATCGGAAGATGAGGTGCTGTTCCTCGAGTTTACGTTGAGCTTCCGTGGAACAATGCAAGAGGCTGAGGATGGTGAGGTCCGACTGGGAATGGAGCGGTGAATTAACATGACAGGTGACCGGAAGCTCGGGGTCCCCCTTACGGACTGAACGGAGGTGTTCCGCAAAGCGGTCACCCAATCTGCATTTGGTCAAAGGGTTATTAAAATATAGAATACACGACCACAAATGGCTATTTAAGCTAATTCAGTCACAATGTTGAAGATGAATACAGGCAAGAACAGGAATGGAAAAGACTCCATAGTCTTTCGACGGGAACAGTAGCATAGTGGTTATGTTACTAGGCGAGTAATCCAGAGGCCTAATGATCTGGAGACAGGAATTCAAATCCTACCACGGTGGAATTTAAATTCAGTTAATTAACAAATCTGGAATAAAGAGCTACTATCAATAATTGTGAACATGAAACTACCGGATTGTTGTAAAAACCCATCTGGTTCACTAATGTCCTTTAGGGAAGGAAATTTGCCGTCCTTACCTGGTCTGGCCTATATGTGACTCCAGTCCCACAGCAATGTGGTTCACTCTGAAATGGCCCAGCGAGACACTCAGTTGTACCAAACCGCTACAAAGAAGTATCACCACACGGACTGCAGCGGTTTAATGAAGGCGGCTCACCACCACCCTCTCAAGGGCAACTAGGGATGGGCAATAAATGCCGGGCTCGCCAGCGACGCCCACATTCCAGAAACAAATTTTAAAAAAAGTTCATCTGGCCGGACCCAAAATCCATAAGAACATAAGAACATAAGAAATAGGAGCAGGAGTAGGCCAATTGGCCCCTCGAGCCTGCTCCGCCATTCAGTAAGATCATGGCTGATCTGATCCTAACCGCCAATCCACTATGACAGGACTATCTCCTGAATCTAACAGAATTAGACACACGAAACAGGAGCAGGATCAGGCTACACGGCCCCTGGGCCCGCTCTGCTACCCACAGGGCCATGACCGATCCGAACCTAGACTCATGTCCAAATTCCTGCCCGCTCCCCGTAACCCTTAATTCCCTTTTCGTCCAGGAAACTGTCTATTTTTGTTTTAAATTTATGAAAATCCAATATCAATCTTGTACTAAAACTAATATCAGTAGCAACGATTTGCATTCATATTGCTCCTTCATCGTAGTAAAGTGTCACAAGGCACTTGACAGAAGTATTATCAGACACAAATTGAAACCAAGCCAAAGAAGGAGATATTAGGACAGGGGACCAAATGCTTGGTCAAAGAGGTAGGTTGTAAGCAGCGTCTTTCAGGAGGAGGGGTGGGCAGGGGCGCGAGAGCTTAGGGTCTTTTTTTTAAATTCATTTATGGGATGTGGGCATCGCAAGAGTTGGAGGAGCACAGAGATCTCAGAGGGGTGTAGGGCTGGAGGGGGTTAGAGAGATAGGGAGGGGTGTAGGGCTGGAGGAGGTTACAGAGATAGGGAGGGGTGTAGGGCTGGAGGAGGTTACAGAGATAGGGAGGGGTGTAGGGCTGGAGGAGGTTAGAGAGATAGGGAGGGTTGTAGGGCTGGAGGAGGTGACAGAGATAGGGAGGGGTGTAGGGCTGGAGGAGGTTACAGAGATAGGGAGAGGTGTACGGCTGGAGGAGGTTACAGAGATAGGGAGGGGTGTAGGGCTGGAGGAGGTTACAGAGATAGGGAGGGGTGTAGGGCTGGGGGAGGTTAGAGAGATAGGGAGGGTTGTAGGGCTGGAGGAGGTTACAGAGACAGGGAGGGGTGTAGGGCTGGAGGGGGTTACAGAGATAGGGAGGGGTGTAGGGCTGGAGGAGGTTACAGAGATAGGGAGGGGTGTAGGGCTGGAGGAGCTTACAGAGATAGGGAGGGGTGTAGGGCTGGAGGAGGTTAGAGAGATAGGGAGGGTTGTAGGGCTGGAGGAGGTTACAGAGATAGGGAGGGGTGCAGGGCTGGAGGAGGTTAGAGAGATAGGGAGGGTTGTAGGGCTGGAGGAGGTAACAGAGATAGGGAGGGGTGTAGGGCTGGAGGAGGTTACAGAGATAGGGAGGGGTGTAGGGCTGGAGGAGGTTACAGAGATAGGGAGGGTTGTAGGGCTGGAGGAGGTTACAGAGATAGGGAGGGGTGTAGGGCTGGAGGAGGTTACAGAGATAGGGAGGGTTGTAGGGCTGGAAGAGGTTACAGAGATAGGGAGGGTTGTAGGGCTGGAGGAGGTTACAGAGATAGGGAGGGTTGTAGGGCTGGAGGAGGTTACAGAGATAGGGAGGGGTGTAGGGTTGGAGGAGGTTACAGAGATAGGGAGGGGTGTAGGGCTGGAGGAGGTTACAGAGATAGGGAGGGGTGTAGGGCTGGAGGAGGTTACAGAGATAGGGAGGGGTGTAGGGCTGGAGGGGGTTAGAGAGATAGGGAGGGTTGTAGGGCTGGAGGGGGTTACAGAGATAGGGAGGGGTGTAGGGCTGGAGGGGGTTAGAGATAGGGAGGGGTGTAGGGGCTGGAGGAGGTTACAGAGATAGGGAGGGGTGTAGGGCTGGAGGGGGTTTCAGAGATAGGGAGGGGTGTAGGGCTGGAGGGGGTTTCAGAGATAGGGAGGGGTGTAGGGCTGGAGGGGGTTTCAGAGATAGGGAGGGGTGTAGGGCTGGAGGGGGTTTCAGAGATAGGGAGGGGTGTAGGGCTGCAGGGGGTTTCAGAGATAGTGAGGGGTGTAGGGCTGGAGGGGGTTTCAGAGATAGGGAGGGGTGTAGGGCTGGAGGGGGTTACAGAGATAGGGAGGGGTGTAGGGCTGGAGGGGGTTACAGAGATAGGGAGGGGTGTAGGGCTGGAGGAGGTTACAGAGATAGGGAGGGGTGTAGGGCTGGAGGGGGTTACAGAGATAGGGAGGATTGTAGGGCTGGAGGGGGTTATAGAGATAGGGAGGGTTGTAGGGCTGGAGGGGGTGACAGAGATAGGGAGGGTTGTAGGGCTGGAGGGGGTTACAGAGATAGGGAGGGTTGTAGGGCTGGAGGGGGTTACAGAGATAGGGAGGAGTGTAGGGCTGGAGGAGGTTACAGAGATAGGGAGGGTTGTAGGGCTGGAGAGGGTTACAAAGATAGGGAGGGTTGTCGGGCTGGAGGAGGTTACAGAGATAGGGAGGGTTGTAGGGCTGGGCGAGGTTACAGAGATAGGGAGGGGTGTAGGGCAGGGGCGGTTACAGAGATAGGGAGGGGTGTAGTGCTGGAGGCGGTTACAGAGATAGGGAGGGGTGTAGGGGCTGGAGGAGGTTACAGAGATAGCGAGGGATGTAGGGCTGGAGGAGGTTACAGAGATAGGGAGGGGTGTAGGGGCTGGAGGAGGTTACAGAGATAGGGAGGGGTGTAGGGGGCTGGAGGAGGTTACAGAGATAGGGAGGGGTGCAGGGGCTGGAGGATGTTACAGAGATAGGGAGGGGTGTAGGGGCTGGAGGAGGTTACAGAGATAGGGAGGGGTGTAGGGCTGGAGGAGGTTACAGAGATAGGGAGGGGTGTAGGGGCTGGAGGAGGTTACAGAGATAGGGAGGGATGTAGGGCTGGAGGTGGTGACAGAGATAGGGAGGGTGTAGGGGGCTGGAGGAGGTTACAGAGATAGGGAGGAATGTAGGGCTGGAGGAGGTTACAGAGATAAAGAGGTGTGTAGGGCTGGAGGAGGTTACAGGGATAGGGAGGGGTATAGGGCTGGAGGAGGTTACAGAAATAGGGAGGGGAGTATGGCTGGAGGGGGTTACAGAGATAGGGAGGGTTGTAGGGCTGGAGGAGGTGACAGAGATAGGGAGGGTTGTAGGGCTGGAGGGGGTTACAGAGATAGGGAGGGTTGCAGGGCTGGAGGAGGTTACAGAGATAGGGAGGGTTGTAGGGCTGGAGGAGGTTACAGAGATAGGGAGGGTTGTAGGGCTGGAGGAGGTTAAAGAGATAGGGAGGGTTGTAGGGCTGGAGGAGGTTGCAGAAATAGGGAGGGTTGTAGGGCTGGAGGGGGTTACAGAGATAGGGAGGGTTGTAGGGCTGGAGGAGGTTACAGAGATAGGGAGGGTTGTAGGGCTGGAGGGGGTTACAGAGATAGGGAGGGGTGTAGGGCTGGAGGGGCTTAGAGATAAGGAGGGGTGTAGGGGCTGGAGGAAGTTACAGAGATAGGGAGGGGTGTAGGGCTGGAGGAGGTTAGAGAGATAGGGAGGGTTGTAGGGCTGGAGGAGGTTACAGAGATAGGGAGGGGTGTAGGGCTGGAGGAGGCTAGAGAGATAGGGAGGGTTGTAGGGCTGGAGGAGGTTACAGAGATAGGGAGGGGTGTAGGGCTGGAGGAGGTTACAGAGATAGGGAGGGGTGTAGGGCTGGAGGAGGTTACAGAGATAGGGAGGGTTGCAGGGCTGGAGGAGGTTACAGAGATAGGGAGGGGTGTTGGGCTGGAGGAGGTTACAGAGATAGGGAGGGGTGTAGGGCTGGAGGAGGTTACAGAGATAGGGAGGGTTGTAGGGCTGGAGGAGGTTACAGAGATAGGGAGGGTTGTAGGGCTGGAGGAGGTTACAGAGATAGGGAGGGTTGTAGGGCTGGAGGAGGTTACAGAGATAGGGAGGGGTGTAGGGCTGGAGGAGGTTACAGAGATAGGGAGGGGCGTAGGGCTGGAGGAGGTTACAGAGATAGGGAGGGGTGTAGGGCTGGAGCAGGTTACAGAGATAGGGAGGGGTGTAGGGCTGTCGGGGGTTACAGCGATAGGGAGGGTTGTAGGGCTGGAGGGGGTTACAGAGATAGGGAGGGGTGTAGGGCTGGAGGGGGTTAGAGATAGGGAGGGGTGTAGGGGCTGGAGGAGGTTACAGAGATAGGGAGGGGTGTAGGGCTGGAGGGGGTTAGAGATAGGGAGGGGTGTAGGGCTGGAGGGGGTTTCAGAGATAGGGAGGGGTGTAGGGCTGGAGGGGGTTTCAGAGATGGGGAGGGGTGTAGGGCTGGAGGGGGTTTCAGAGATAGGGAGGGGTGTAGGGCTGGAGGGGGTTTCAGAGAAAGGGAGGGGTGTAGGGCTGGAGGGGGTTTCAGAGATAGGGAGGGGTGTAGGGCTGGAGGGGGTTTCAGAGATAGGGAGGGGTGTAGGGCTGGAGGGGGTTACAGAGATAGGGAGGGGTGTAGGGCTGGAGGGGTTTACAGAGATAGGGAGGGGTGTAGTGTTGGAGGAGGTTACAGAGATAAAGAGGTGTGTAGGGCTGGAGGAGGTTACAGAGATAGGGAGGGGTGTAGGGCTGGAGGAGGTTACAGAAACAGGGAGGGGAGTATGGCTGGAGGGGGTTCCAGAGATAGGGAGGGTTGCAGGGCTGGAGGAGGTTGCAGAGATAGGGAGGGTTGTAGGGCTGGAGGGGGTTACAGAGATAGGGAGGGTTGTAGGGCTGGAGGAGGTTACAGAGATAGGGAGGGTTGTAGGGCTGGAGGAGGTTACAGAGATAGGGAGGGTTGTAGGGCTGGTGGAGGTTAAAGAGATAGGGAGGGTTGTAGGGCTGGAGGAGGTTACAGAAATAGGGAGGGTTGTAGGGCTGGAGTGGGTTACAGAGATAGGGAGGGTTGTAGGGCTGGAGGAGGTTACAGAGATAGGGAGGGTTGTGGGGCTGGAGGGGGTTACAGAGATAGGGAGGGGTGTAGGGCTGGAGGGGGTTAGAGATAGGGAGGGGTGTAGGGGCTGGAGGAGGTTGCAGAGATAGGGAGGGGTGTAGGGCTGGAGGAGGTTAGAGAGATAGGGAGGGTTGTAGGGCTGGAGGAGGTTACAGAGATAGGGAGGGGTGTAGGGCTGGAGGAGGTTAGAGAGATAGGGAGGGTTGTAGGGCTGGAGGAGGTTACAGAGATAGGGAGGGGTGTAGGGCTGGAGGAGGTTACAGAGATAGGGAGGGGTGTAGGGCTGGAGGAGGTTACAGAGATAGGGAGGGTTGTAGGGCTGGAGGAGGTTACAGAGATAGGGAGGGGTGTAGGGCTGGAGGAGGTTACAGAGATAGGGAGGGGTGTAGGGCTGGAGGAGGTTACAGAGATAGGGAGGGTTGTAGGGCTGGAGGAGGTTACAGAGATAGGGAGGGTTGTAGGGCTGGAGGAGGTTACAGAGATAGGGAGGGTTGTAGGGCTGGAGGAGGTTACAGAGATAGGGAGGGGTGTAGGGCTGGAGGATGTTACAGAGATAGGGAGGGGTGTAGGGCTGGAGGGGGTTACAGAGATAGGGAGGGTTGTAGGGCTGGAGGAGGTTACAGAGATAGGGAGGGGTGTAGGGCTGGAGGAGGTTACAGAGATAGGGAGGGGTGTAGGGCTGGAGGGGGTTATAGAGATAGGGAGGGTTGTAGGGCTGGAGGGGGTGACAGAGATAGGGAGGGTTGTAGGGCTGGAGGGGGTTACAGAGATAGGGAGGGTTGTAGGGCTGAAGGGGGTTACAGAGATAGGGAGGGTTGTAGGGCTGGAGGGGGTTACAGCGATAGGGAGGGTTGTAGGGCTGGAGGGGGTTACAGAGATAGGGAGGAGTGTAGGGCTGGAGGAGGTTACAGAGATAGGGAGGGGTGTAGGGGCTGGAGGAGGTTACAGAGATAGGGAGGGTTGTAGGGCTGGAGGAGGTTACAGAAATAGGGAGGGCTGTAGGGCTGGAGGGGGTTACAGAGATAGGGAGGGTTGTAGGGCTGGAGGGGGTGACAGAGATAGGGAGTGGTGTAGGGCTGGAGGGGGTTACAGAGATAGGGAGGGGTGTAGGGCCGGAGGGGGTTACAGAGATAGGGAGGGGTGTAGGGCTGGAGGGGGATACAGAGATAGGGAGGTTTGTAGGGCTGGAGGAGGTTACAGAGATAGGGAGGGTTGTAGGGCTGGAGGAGGTTACAGAAATAGGGAGGGTTGTAGGGCTGGAGAGGGTTACAGAAATAGGGAGGGTTGTAGGGCTGGAGGAGGTTACAGAGATAGGGAGGGTTGTAGGGCTGGACGAGTTTACAGAGATAGGGAGGGTTGCAGGGCAGGGGCGGTTCCAGAGATAGGGAGGGGTGTAGTGCTGGAGGCGGTTACAGAGATAGGGAGGGGTGTAGGGGCTGGAGGAGGTTACAGAGATAGCGAGGGATGAAGGGCTGGAGGGGGTAACGGAGATAGGGAGGGGTGTAGGGGATGGAGGGGGTTACAGAGATAGGGAGGTGTGTAGGGGGCTGGAGGAGGTTACAGAGATAGGGAGGGGTGTAGGGGCTGGAGGAGGTTACAGAGATAGGGAGGGGTGTAGGGGCTGCAGGAGGTTACAGAGATAGGGAGGGGTGTAGGGCTGGAGGAGGTTACAGAGATAGGGAGGGGTGTAGGGGCTGGAGGAGGTTACAGAGATAGGGAGGGATGTAGGGCTGGAGGAGGTTACAGACATAGGGAGTGGTGTAGGGGGCTGGAGGAGGTTACAGAGATAGGGAGGGTTGTAGGGCTGGAGGAGGTTACAGAGATAGGGAGGGCTGTAGTGCTGGAGGAGGTTACAGAGATAGGGAGGGTTGTAGGGCTGGAGGAGGTTACAGAGATAGGGAGGGGTGTACGGCTGGAGGATGTTACAGAGATAGGGAGGGGTGTAGGGCTGGAGGGGGTTACAGAGATAGGGAGGGTTGTAGGGCTGGAGGAGGTTACAGAGATAGGGAGGGGTGTAGGGCTGGAGGAGGTTACAGAGATAGGGAGGGGTGTAGGGCTGGAGGGGGTTATAGAGATAGGGAGGGTTGTAGGGCTGGAGGGGGTGACAGAGATAGGGAGGGTTGTAGGGCTGGAGGGGGTTACAGAGATAGGGAGGGTTGTAGGGCTGAAGGGGGTTACAGAGATAGGGAGGGTTGTAGGGCTGGAGGGGGTTACAGCGATAGGGAGGGTTGTAGGGCTGGAGGGGGTTACAGAGATAGGGAGGAGTGTAGGGCTGGAGGAGGTTACAGAGATAGGGAGGGGTGTAGGGGCTGGAGGAGGTTACAGAGATAGGGAGGGTTGTAGGGCTGGAGGAGGTTACAGAAATAGGGAGGGCTGTAGTGCTGGAGGGGGTTACAGAGATAGGGAGGGTTGTAGGGCTGGAGGGGGTGACAGAGATAGGGAGTGGTGTAGGGCTGGAGGGGGTTACAGAGATAGGGAGGGGTGTAGGGCTGGAGGGGGTTACAGAGATAGGGAGGGGTGTAGGGCTGGAGGGGGATACAGAGATAGGGAGGTTTGTAGGGCTGGAGGAGGTTCCAGAGATAGGGAGGGTTGTAGGGCTGGAGGAGGTTACAGAAATAGGGAGGGTTGTAGGGCTGGAGAGGGTTACAGAGATAGGGAGGGTTGTAGGGCTGGAGGAGGTTACAGAGATAGGGAGGGTTGTAGGGCTGGACGAGTTTACAGAGATAGGGAGGGTTGCAGGGCAGGGGCGGTTCCAGAGATAGGGAGGGGTGTAGTGCTGGAGGCGGTTACAGAGATAGGGAGGGGTGTAGGGGCTGGAGGAGGTTACAGAGATAGCGAGGGATGAAGGGCTGGAGGGGGTAACGGAGATAGGGAGGGGTGTAGGGGCTGGAGGGGGTAACAGAGATAGGGAGGTGTGTAGGGGGCTGGAGGAGGTTACAGAGATAGGGAGGGGTGTAGGGGCTGGAGGAGGTTACAGAGATAGGGAGGGGTGTAGGGGCTGCAGGAGGTTACAGAGATAGGGAGGGGTGTAGGGCTGGAGGAGGTTACAGAGATAGGGAGGGGTGTAGGGGCTGGAGGAGGTTACAGAGATAGGGAGGGATGTAGGGCTGGAGGAGGTTACAGACATAGGGAGTGGTGTAGGGGGCTGGAGGAGGTTACAGAGATAGGGAGGGATGTAGGGCTGGAGGTGGTTACAGAGATAGGGAGGGTGTAGGGGGCTGGAGGAGGTTACAGTGATAGGGAGGAATGTAGGGCTGGAGGAGGTTACAGAGATAAAGAGGTGTGTAGGGCTGGAGGAGGTTACAGAGATAGGGAGGGGTGTCGGGCTGGAGGAGGTTACAGAAATAGGGAGGGTAGTATGGCTGGAGGGGGTTACAGAGATAGGGAGGGTTGTAGGGCTGGAGGAGGTTACAGAGATAGGGAGGGTTGTAGGGCTGGAGGGGGTTACAGAGATAGGGAGGGTTGTAGGGCTGGAGGAGGTTACAGAAATAGGGAGGGTTGTAGGGCTGGAGGGGGTTACAGAGATAGGGAGGGTTGTAGGGCTGGAGGGGGTTACAGAGATAGGGAGGGGTGTAGGGCTGGAGGTGGTTACAGAGATAGGGAGGGGTGTAGGGCTGGAGGGGGTTTCAGAGATAGGGAGGGGTGCAGGGCTGGAGGGGGTTTCAGAGATAGGGAGGGGTGTAGGGCTGGAGGGGGTTTCAGAGATAGGGAGGGGTGTAGGGCTGGAGGGGGTTTCAGAGATAGGGAGGGGTGTAGGGCTGCAGGGGGTTTCAGAGAGAGGGAGGGGTGTAGGGCTGGAGGGGGTTACTGAGATAGGGAGTGGTGTAGGGCTGGAGGGGTTTACAGAGATAAGGAGGGGTGTAGGGCTGGAGGAGGTTACAGAGATAGGGAGGGGTGTAGGGCTGGAGGGGGTTACAGAGATAGGGAGGGTTGTAGGGCTGGGGGGGGTTACAGAGATAGGGAGGGTTGTAGAGCTGGAGGGGGTGACAGAGATAGGGAGGGTTGCAGGGCTGGAGGGGGTTACAGAGATAGGGAGGGTTGTAGGGCTGGAGGGGTTTACAGAGATAGGGAGGTTTGTAGGGCTGGAGGGGGTTACAGAGATAGGGAGGGTTGTAGGGCTGGAGGGGGTTTCAGAAATAGGGAGGGTTGTAGGGCTGGAGGGGGTTACAGAGATAGGGAGGGGTGTAGGGCTGGAGGGGGTTACAGAGATAGGGAGGGGTGTAGGCTGGAGGGGGTTACACAGATAGGGAGGGGTGTAGGGCTGGAGGGGGTTACAGAGATAGGGAGGGGTGTAGCGCTGGAGGGGGTTACAGAGATAGGGAGGGTTGTAGGGGCTGGAGGAGGTTACAGAGATAGGGAGGGTTGTAGGGCTGGAGGAGGTTACAGAGATAGGGAGGGTTGTAGGGGCTGGGGGAGGTTACAGAGATAGGGAGGGTTGTAGGGCTGGAGGAGGTTACAGAGATAGGGAGGGTTGTAGGGCTGGAGGAGGTTACAGAAATAGGGAGGGTTGTAGGGCTGGAGAGGGTTACAAAGATAGGGAGGGTTGTAGGGCTGGAGGAGGTTACAGAGATAGGGTGGGTTGTAGGGCTGGGCGAGGTTACAGAGATATGGAGGGTTGTAGGGCAGGGGCGGTTACAGAGATAGGGAGGGGTGTAGTGCTGGAGGCGGTTACAGAGATAGGGAGGGGTGTAGGGGCTGGAGGAGGTTACAGAGATAGCGAGGGATGTAGTGCTGGAGGCGGTTACAGAGATAGGGAGGGGTGTAGGGGCTGGAGGAGGTTACAGAGATAGCGAGGGATGAAGGGCTGGAGGGGGTAACGGAGATAGGGAGGGGTGTAGGGGCTGGAGGGGGTTACAGAGATACGGAGGGGTGTAGGGGGCTGGAGGAGGTTACAGAGATAGGGAGGGGTGTAGGGGCTGGAGGAGGTTACAGAGATAGGGAGGGGTGTAGGGGCTGCAGGAGGTTACAGAGATAGGGAGGGGTGTAGGGCTGGAGGAGGTTACAGAGATAGGGAGGGGTGTAGGGGCTGGAGGAGGTTACAGAGATAGGGAGGGGTGTAGGGCTGGAGGAGGTTACAGACATAGGGAGTGGTGTAGGGGGCTGGAGGAGGTTACAGAGATAGGGAGGGATGTAGGGTTGGAGGTGGTTACAGAGATAGGGAGGGTGTAGGGGGCTGGAGGAGGTTACAGTGATAGGGAGGAATGTAGGGCTGGAGGAGGTTACAGAGATAAAGAGGTGTGTAGTGCTGGAGGAGGTTACAGAGATAGGGAGGGGTGTAGGGCTGGAGGAGGTTACAGAAATAGGGAGGGTAGTATGGCTGGAGGGGGTTACAGAGATAGGGAGGGTTGTAGGGCTGGAGGAGGTTACAGAGATAGGGAGGGTTGTAGGGCTGGAGGGGGTTACAGAGATAGGGAGGGTTGTAGGGCTGGAGGAGGGTACAGAGATAGGGAGGGTTGTAGGGCTGGAGGGGGTTACAGAGATAGGGAGGGGTGTAGGGCTGGAGGGGGTTAGAGATAGGGAGGGGTGTAGGGGCTGGAGGAGGTTGCAGAGATAGGGAGGGTTGTAGGGCTGGAGGAGGTTAAAGAGATAGGGAGGGTTGTAGGGCTGGAGGAGGTTACAGAAATAGGGAGGGTTGTAGGGCTGGAGGGGGTTACAGAGATAGGGAGGGTTGTAGGGCTGGAGGGGGTTACAGAGATAGGGAGGGGTGTAGGGCTGGAGGTGGTTACAGAGATAGGGAGGGGTGTAGGGCTGGAGGGGGTTTCAGAGATATGGAGGGGTGTAGGGCTGGAGGGGGTTTCAGAGATAGGGAGGGGTGTAGGGCTGGAGGGGGTTTCAGAGATAGGGAGGGGTGTAGGGCTGGAGGGGGTTTCAGAGATAGGGAGGGGTGTAGGGCTGCAGCGGTTTTCAGAGATAGGGAGGGTTGTAGGGCTGGAGGGGGTTACAGAGATAGGGAGGGGTGTAGGGCTGGAGGTGGTTACAGAGATAGGGAGGGGTGTAGGGCTGGAGGAGGTTACAGAAATAGGGAGGGTTGTAGGGCTGGAGTGGGTTACAGAGATAGGGAGGGTTGTAGGGCTGGAGGAGGTTACAGAGATAGGGAGGGTTGTGGGGCTGGAGGGGGTTACAGAGATAGGGAGGGGTGTAGGGCTGGAGGGGGTTAGAGATAGGGAGGGGTGTAGGGGCTGGAGGAGGTTGCAGAGATAGGGAGGGGTGTAGGGCTGGAGGAGGTTAGAGAGATAGGGAGGGTTGTAGGGCTGGAGGAGGTTACAGAGATAGGGAGGGGTGTAGGGCTGGAGGAGGTTAGAGAGATAGGGAGGGTTGTAGGGCTGGAGGAGGTTACAGAGATAGGGAGGGGTGTAGGGCTGGAGGAGGTTACAGAGATAGGGAGGGGTGTAGGGCTGGAGGAGGTTACAGAGATAGGGAGGGTTGTAGGGCTGGCGGAGGTTACAGAGATAGGGAGGGGTGTAGGGCTGGAGGAGGTTACAGAGATAGGGAGGGGTGTAGGGCTGGAGGAGGTTACAGAGATAGGGAGGGTTGTAGGGCTGGAGGAGGTTACAGAGATAGGGAGGGTTGTGGGGCTGGAGGAGGTTACAGAGATAGGGAGGGTTGTAGGGCTGGAGGAGGTTACAGAGATAGGGAGGGGTGTAGGGCTGGAGGATGTTACAGAGATAGGGAGGGGTGTAGGGCTGGAGGGGGTTACAGAGATAGGGAGGGTTGTAGGGCTGGAGGAGGTTACAGAGATAGGGAGGGGTGTAGGGCTGGAGGAGGTTACAGAGATAGGGAGGGGTGTAGGGCTGGAGGGGGTTATAGAGATAGGGAGGGTTGTAGGGCTGGAGGGGGTGACAGAGATAGGGAGGGTTGTAGGGCTGGAGGGGGTTACAGAGATAGGGAGGGTTGTAGGGCTGGAGGAGGTTACAGAAATAGGGAGGGTTGTAGGGCTGGAGGGGGTTACAGAGATAGGGAGGGTTGTAGGGCTGGAGGGGGTTACAGAGATAGGGAGGGGTGTAGGGCTGGAGGTGGTTACAGAGATAGGGAGGGGTGTAGGGCTGGAGGGGGTTTCAGAGATAGGGAGGGGTGCAGGGCTGGAGGGGGTTTCAGAGATAGGGAGGGGTGTAGGGCTGGAGGGGGTTTCAGAGATAGGGAGGGGTGTAGGGCTGGAGGGGGTTTCAGAGATAGGGAGGGGTGTAGGGCTGCAGGGGGTTTCAGAGAGAGGGAGGGGTGTAGGGCTGGAGGGGGTTACTGAGATAGGGAGTGGTGTAGGGCTGGAGGGGTTTACAGAGATAAGGAGGGGTGTAGGGCTGGAGGAGGTTACAGAGATAGGGAGGGGTGTAGGGCTGGAGGGGGTTACAGAGATAGGGAGGGTTGTAGGGCTGGGGGGGGTTACAGAGATAGGGAGGGTTGTAGAGCTGGAGGGGGTGACAGAGATAGGGAGGGTTGCAGGGCTGGAGGGGGTTACAGAGATAGGGAGGGTTGTAGGGCTGGAGGGGTTTACAGAGATAGGGAGGTTTGTAGGGCTGGAGGGGGTTACAGAGATAGGGAGGGTTGTAGGGCTGGAGGGGGTTTCAGAAATAGGGAGGGTTGTAGGGCTGGAGGGGGTTACAGAGATAGGGAGGGGTGTAGGGCTGGAGGGGGTTACAGAGATAGGGAGGGTGTAGGCTGGAGGGGGTTACACAGATAGGGAGGGGTGTAGGGCTGGAGGGGGTTACAGAGATAGGGAGGGGTGTAGCGCTGGAGGGGGTTACAGAGATAGGGAGGGTTGTAGGGGCTGGAGGAGGTTACAGAGATAGGGAGGGTTGTAGGGCTGGAGGAGGTTACAGAGATAGGGAGGGTTGTAGGGGCTGGGGGAGGTTACAGAGATAGGGGAGGGTTGTAGGGCTGGAGGAGGTTACAGAGATAGGGAGGGTTGTAGGGCTGGAGGAGGTTACAGAAATAGGGAGGGTTGTAGGGCTGGAGAGGGTTACAAAGATAGGGAGGGTTGTAGGGCTGGAGGAGGTTACAGAGATAGATAGGGTGGGTTGTAGGGCTGGGCGAGGTTACAGAGATATGGAGGGTTGTAGGGCAGGGGCGGTTACAGAGATAGGGAGGGGTGTAGTGCTGGAGGCGGTTACAGAGATAGGGAGGGGTGTAGGGGCTGGAGGAGGTTACAGAGATAGCGAGGGATGTAGTGCTGGAGGCGGTTACAGAGATAGGGAGGGGTGTAGGGGCTGGAGGAGGTTACAGAGATAGCGAGGGATGAAGGGCTGGAGGGGGTAACGGGAGATAGGGAGGGGTGTAGGGGCTGGAGGGGTTACAGAGATACGGAGGGGTGTAGGGGCTGGAGGAGGTTACAGAGATAGGGAGGGGTGTAGGGCTGGAGGAGGTTACAGAGATAGGGAGGGGTGTAGGGGCTGCAGGAGGTTACAGAGATAGGGAGGGGTGTAGGGCTGGAGGAGGTTACAGAGATAGGGAGGGGTGTAGGGGCTGGAGGAGGTTACAGAGATAGGGAGGGGTGTAGGGCTGGAGGAGGTTACAGACATAGGGAGTGGTGTAGGGGGCTGGAGGAGGTTACAGAGATAGGGAGGGGATGTAGGGTTGGAGGTGGTTACAGAGATAGGGAGGGTGTAGGGGGCTGGAGGAGGTTACAGTGATAGGGAGGAATGTAGGGCTGGAGGAGGTTACAGAGATAAAGAGGTGTGTAGTGCTGGAGGAGGTTACAGAGATAGGGAGGGGTGTAGGGCTGGAGGAGGTTACAGAAATAGGGAGGGTAGTATGGCTGGAGGGGGTTACAGAGATAGGGAGGGTTGTAGGGCTGGAGGAGGTTACAGAGATAGGGAGGGTTGTAGGGCTGGAGGGGGTTACAGAGATAGGGAGGGTTGTAGGGCTGGAGGAGGGTACAGAGATAGGGAGGGTTGTAGGGCTGGAGGGGGTTACAGAGATAGGGAGGGGTGTAGGGCTGGAGGGGGTTAGAGATAGGGAGGGGTGTAGGGGCTGGAGGAGGTTGCAGAGATAGGGAGGGTTGTAGGGCTGGAGGAGGTTAAAGAGATAGGGAGGGTTGTAGGGCTGGAGGAGGTTACAGAAATAGGGAGGGTTGTAGGGCTGGAGGGGGTTACAGAGATAGGGAGGGTTGTAGGGCTGGAGGGGGTTACAGAGATAGGGAGGGGTGTAGGGCTGGAGGTGGTTACAGAGATAGGGAGGGGTGTAGGGCTGGAGGGGTTTCAGAGATATGGAGGGGTGTAGGCTGAGGGGGTTTCAGAGATAGGGAGGGGTGTAGGGCTGGAGGGGGTTTCAGAGATAGGGAGGGGTGTAGGGCTGGAGGGGGGTTTCAGAGATAGGGAGGGGTGTAGGGCTGCAGCGGTTTTCAGAGATAGGGAGGGTTGTAGGGCTGGAGGGGGTTACAGAGATAGGGAGGGGTGTAGGGCTGGAGGTGGTTACAGAGATAGGGAGGGGTGTAGGGCTGGAGAGGTTACAGAAATAGGGAGGGTTGTAGGGCTGAGTGGGTTACAGAGATAGGGAGGGTTGTAGGGCTGGAGAGGTTACAGAGATAGG